>NW_007515341.1:0-241 GCF_000475195.1 Diaphorina citri
GCAAACTTGGGAGGAGTCCATCCAAAAGCTCTACAAAGGGAGAGAAAAAGAGCAAGGGAAAGAGTTTTCAATCTAAAGTCGAGTAAGCGCCGCACTGAAAGTAAGTTGATAAATCAGATCCACATGGATCACTGAAGTTAAACATTGATCTATGAGGAGCAACAATGTTTAGAAGCTGGAACCTATATTATTTCCGGTAAATCTGAAAAATACTCAAGTGCGTGAATTTTATGTTGTAAAA
>NW_007515342.1:0-241 GCF_000475195.1 Diaphorina citri
AACAGCTATTTGTTGACATGAAGTTTTTTGAAATTACAGAAATGTGAGTTCAAAGTTCCTTTTTGAGGAATGTGCCCAGACCACAGATTTTATGTAGGTAGGCATTTGAATTCTTGATTTCAAGTTGAGTAGTTACAAGAACCATTTTACTAAGATTCTGTTATTCTGTTCACAGCTGAAACTGAACCCCATGAAGGCAAGAGAAAGGTGGAAGCTCTGTGGCCAATATTCAAAATTCATC
>NW_007515343.1:0-241 GCF_000475195.1 Diaphorina citri
TTGAAATTTAGTATGTAGTTTACAAATGTGACAAGGATGCAACTCAAAACGTTTTGTTGAGATATAAGTGCTGCGGTTGGCGGTATATTGACCGCTTTTTGGCGGTTTTCAGCTATACCGACTAGCGACTAAACGTTTAGAGATATTGTAAAAATTTGGCTATAAGAACACCCAAAATAAGCATCATTCAATAGGATGAGGAAAGTCGTGTGATGTTCACACCAGATTTTTATTTGCATCA
>NW_007515344.1:0-241 GCF_000475195.1 Diaphorina citri
TCTGAGTCTGACGTCTAGTAAATAAGAAAAATGGAGCTTGAGGGGGGGGGGGCCCTGAATATGGCCCTGACGACAAGTTATAGTGGTTTAGTGAACTGTAGAACTTATTAGGATGAACAAGTGTATGAACAACTCGTATACGAGTTGTTATACTATAGTATCGGCCTATAGTTCATCCAGATCAATGTGACAGCAATGAGTCATCAACCCAAAATGAAGGAACCAATCAGATTGCAGGAAA
>NW_007515345.1:0-241 GCF_000475195.1 Diaphorina citri
GATAAAAGGCAATGAGATTATTGATAAACTAGCCAGAGAAACCTCCTCCGCTCAACCTCTAAATTTATTAAATCATATCGACATAAAGCATACTCTAAAAAACTCTCTTTTTAAGATTTGGGATTCAAAATGGAAAGAATTAAGCCCTAATAACTCCAAACTCAGAGAGGTAAAAGACACTATTTTTCCTTGGCCTTCATCCAACCTCAAAACTCATAGAGAAGAAATAGTCATCACTAGG
>NW_007515346.1:0-241 GCF_000475195.1 Diaphorina citri
ATTTTTTTTTTTTTTTTTGAACCCATGAACTAGCGCTTACAAGGCAGATAACTAGGCTTTAATTGACGATAACTAGGCTTTAATTTACGATAACTAGGCTTTAATTTACGATAACTAGGCTTTAATTTACGATAACTAGGCTTCAATTTACGATAACTAGGCTTTAATTTACGATAACTAGGCTTTAATTTAATTTACGTGTCTGGTGTTAGTGGGGGGGGGGGGTTGTATTTTCTTGTTG
>NW_007515347.1:0-241 GCF_000475195.1 Diaphorina citri
AAATAGTGAAGAAGTATACGTTTGTCATTTCAACCTACCTAGTCAAGATGGACCTTCACAAAGTTACAGAATCTTCAACCAACAATTCAGAGTGATCGCTTTGAGGCCAACTGGTTTTGGCTGAACAAAATTTTCCGAGCGATTTTCCTTCGCTATTGACTACAGTTACCTCTATTAAACCTACAAAAAAAAAAAAAAAAAAAAAAAAAAAAAAAAAAAAAAAAAAAAAAAAAAAAAAAAA
>NW_007515348.1:0-241 GCF_000475195.1 Diaphorina citri
ATGTCATAATATATTCTTATTAAATTGTAACGTTAGTTGATGTCATTGTAAAGAACAAAATAGAATTACATTCTTTGGAAAAAAAAAATAGCAGTAAGGAGCACTGAAGGATTGATAGGGATGAGTGGAACTTAAAACTAAATTAGCAGTAAGGAGCTCTGAGGGATTGATAGAGATGAGTGGAACTTAAAACTAATTTAGGAATAAGGAGCACTGAAGGATTGATAGGGATGGGTGGAAC
>NW_007515349.1:0-241 GCF_000475195.1 Diaphorina citri
CTAGAACTTTTTGGGCCGCCAAAGCTGTAAACTACACGATAATAAGGAGAGCGGCGCTTAGACACCTGATGCTGTTCATTACCACTTATCTGAGCGAAAGAGGCAACGTTATTGATTATTAAAACAAAACACAAAAACAAACTGATCGCTAGCAATGACATGTGCCTCGCGTTAGCCAACACAATTAAACCACGCATATCACAATTGGTAAAGGACATGCGAAAATCTCATTGAGGTAGCG
>NW_007515350.1:0-241 GCF_000475195.1 Diaphorina citri
TAAATAATAAAATAAAATGGTTCTATCGCTAGCAACCCAGTTTACCTAGGCCCTAGATTCCCAGAAGATACACCTGACTCCTTGAGTAGGAACACTACCGTATCAGATTTCCATGTTCATGCTGATAACAGCAAGATAGCAAAATTAGTAGGCAATTTGGTATACTCAAGGCAATAAAACGGTATACACCAAACTAATAGCTGTTATGGTACCAACCAGTTGGTTTGTAGGACCATACATC
>NW_007515351.1:0-241 GCF_000475195.1 Diaphorina citri
ATATTGTTTTTCGGTCCAATTTTTATCGCCATATTGCACTCTGTTTTCAGCAAGTAGGTATACAGGTATAGGTAGCTACTTATTAGACAAGGTCATTTTTCCTGAACTAATTTACAAACCAGGATTACAATCTCATGTTTAAGCGTCTGGGAACCTCTTGAGTGTTCTCGCAGACGATGCCCGGACAGTCTCCAAGCATTCTCAAAGGTTAATAAACAGGATATTATAGACCAGGAGGTGA
>NW_007515352.1:0-241 GCF_000475195.1 Diaphorina citri
AGACATGTCACATTAAAATTAAATTGAAAAGATTAAAAAAATTTAATAGTATAGTACGGACAAGTCGCCCAAAATGTAAATAGGTAGGTAGGTAGGTAGGTAGGTAAATAGGTATTAGGTACCTACCTAAATAATTATTATTTTGTTGAACAATGCAATATATTTGAAGGTACGTACTTAGCCTGGAGGGTACCTTGTGAGTGCTAGATCGTGGGTTCGATTCTCGCTCAGGTTGGATTTT
>NW_007515353.1:0-241 GCF_000475195.1 Diaphorina citri
AGAAACATTGCAAGCACTAATTTGCTGATTTGGACACAAGAACATGTGGAAATTGTGAAATGTATCACACATCACACGCCAAAATTGGCCAAATCCAAACCAAGAAAAAAATATTATATTACTAATGTCCTTAGTCATCAGCATTTTCAGTTCTTTATAATGCCTTTACAAATTACCTCATAAGAAGTTCACTGACTGAAATGAACAACGAAAAATAAAATAAAGAAAAGCAAAAAGAAAA
>NW_007515354.1:0-241 GCF_000475195.1 Diaphorina citri
CAATAAATGGATGGGTGACTTAAACATTATATTGGTAGTTATTAGGAAACATTAAAAGGAATAAAGGAAGAACGGGCTGTAGTCTTGATTTTAAATCATCACATGAAAGTATGTAGGTACATATATTATGTAGTAATAGGGAGCGCGCAGCGCGACCGCATGCACAACCGTGCGAAGCCCCAGGAGCGTGCAGCGCCGCGACCGTAAACAAGGGAGCGCGAAGCGCGACCAAATGCACAAC
>NW_007515355.1:0-241 GCF_000475195.1 Diaphorina citri
GGTGCAACGGTTGGCGGCATTTTACCGCTTTTTGGCGTAATTTAACAATATCTCGGGAACGGTATGAGCTAGAGACTTCAAATTTGGTATGTAGTTCAAAAATCTGACAAGGATGCAACACAAAACGTTTGGTTAAAATAGGTGCTGCGGTTGGCGGCATTTTGACAGCTTTTTGGCGGTTTTCAGCTATATCGACTAAACGGTTAGAGATATTGTAAATGTTACAACAGAACACCCAAAT
>NW_007515356.1:0-241 GCF_000475195.1 Diaphorina citri
ATATGAATTAAATGGCATATGGATTGATTCTGTGTACTTTTGTCCTTGCCTAACTGGGCGTATGATTTGTAGGTAAAACAAGCTGGGCCCGTCCCTCCGGGAATTTTTCAGCCCGTAGTTTATTCGATCGTGGTTAAAGAATGCCTATGTACCTACCTAATTCGTTTAATATTCAGTTTATTATCATTCTTGATTTGATTTTTTCATTTTACTTTCATGTAATGATTTAAAATCAAGACTA
>NW_007515357.1:0-241 GCF_000475195.1 Diaphorina citri
CGACCTCTCGACAAGACGATGCCTTTAGAAGATAATGATGATAAGTATGATGACCATCCTACTTGGCAAAGATCGAAGCCGAAGCAAGAATTGGTATTGCTCCACTAGCCTAGGAAGATTCTTGAATCTATGCCACTTGGTGCTTGGTGACTGTCCTGTCCTGGAAGACTGATGAAAAATAAGAGGCTTTCTCTCAAGCCTTTATCACTTCTCAGAAACATGTTGAGGTTTAGCAATTTAA
>NW_007515358.1:0-241 GCF_000475195.1 Diaphorina citri
TAGGAATTTACATGAACATAAATAATTATTTAACGATTATTTATTAATCACTACATAAAAGTATGGGTGGCAGTCTTTCAGGGTAGACGGCAATAATAATAGACTCTTTATTGGAAAGTAACCAATGTCCAAATTTAATATCGCAGGCATTTGGGGTCGCTTGACCTATGGGATAGGTACTATTTTTAGTCTGGATAAGTATGGGTATGACGTATCTCACGAGAGTATGACAGGAATTCAA
>NW_007515359.1:0-241 GCF_000475195.1 Diaphorina citri
CTTTAGGATAAAATCCGCCGCGGGCGGGAATCAAATTCGCGATCGCAATGTACACCCTAGGTATGGGAATTTGGCACCCTGCGGGTTGGAAACCACTGGTTTCGCCGAGTGGAATCCAATGTAAACATATATCTGATTAGAATTATAAATCTCCCGGATTCCCTTGATTAAAATCTTAGATTTGCCCATTAGGAATATCTATTGCTGAGATACGGAGCTATTTCTACATACATGTGAGAAA
>NW_007515360.1:0-241 GCF_000475195.1 Diaphorina citri
ACAGAAGATATGAGAAATGAAGAAGGAGAGAAAAGAGGAAAGAAAATTATGTTGGAAAATGAAGACATTTGTAAAAATGAACCAGCAGACTGGGAGATAGAGAAGGAAGAAGAAGAAGAGGAGGAGGGAGAGAATAAAGGAAGAGGAGGAGGAAGAAGAAGAGGAGGTGTGGGAGGAAAAAGAGAAGAAAATTTGGTAAGCGGTGAGGCGGAAGAAAATGTAAAAAATGATAATGAGAAAA
>NW_007515361.1:0-241 GCF_000475195.1 Diaphorina citri
AATCATAACTATCGGCTGGGGTGTTTCGGGTCGGCTCTCACAGAGATCAACAACTAGGTCAAAAACCTTTGAGCGCGGATAGTCATCTACCTGACTGGACTCAAGACTTTTTTTATCTATGTATTTATATTTTTACTATGTATTTTAATTGTTGTATACAGGGTGAGATATTAATCAAAAGAATCTAAACTTCTAAAGTGGTGTTTTACAATCAAGTGAAATTTCATTTGAGTTTTCCTTA
>NW_007515362.1:0-241 GCF_000475195.1 Diaphorina citri
TTCCCAATGTAAGGTTTAAGTCACCCATCCATGTATTGGCCTTGCTCGGCGTAGCTTAACATAGGTGACGCTAAAACCGGTCTTATAATAACGACTGAAGTGTTAACTAAAACTTTCTCGCTTTGAGCTCTTAGGTCCTCCCCTCCTCCCCCTCTTCCTTTCATTCTTTTCTCTAATTTTTCTCTCGCTTTTTCTCTCCTTTTATCCTCTTTGTGTTAGCGGGAAAGCTAATTGAATTTCT
>NW_007515363.1:0-241 GCF_000475195.1 Diaphorina citri
CAGTACTGCAATAGGCATAACTTTGAACCGCCGCCATTTTTAATCAGGATGGAATATGAATCTATATAAAAAAAATTGTAGATTTGTCTGTACATTGCTTAGAATCGTGAAATTTAGAGTTAGTCTTACTCCTTATGCATCCCCGATTCCAAAAATCACATTAGAAAAATTTCTGTCTGTCTGTATGTCTGTCTGTTACGCTAAATTGACCTTTGGTTGTCCTCTTTTCACGCAAAAACGG
>NW_007515364.1:0-241 GCF_000475195.1 Diaphorina citri
TGCTTCATTACGCCATGTACACTCAACCCCTAGTATATCAGTAGGTAGTAATAATACTAATAATTAATAATATCAGTGCAAAGCACAGTGTATGTTATGTACATGTTGTATTTACTTAGGTATAAAATTATAGACGCTTTATTGGAAGATAGCCAATGGGCGAGGTTAATGCCTTGAGGCGCGGAGACTTTCAATTATTATTGAAGATGAAGTTCTATTGATTTCTTTTTCTTTCGAATAT
>NW_007515365.1:0-241 GCF_000475195.1 Diaphorina citri
TACCCTTCGTCTTCTGATTGTAAAGTAACTTTTCGGAGTTGAAAGTTGAATACAGGCTGTTAAAACTACATGGACGAAGCAAAGAATGACACATTTTCATCACAGACTGATTCTACTTTCCTAGTTCATGTCTTTTAGTGTCGCCATCACCAGTCACCATTTAGTTTAGAGTCTACCCTCATTATTGCTTTTCATCTTCTCAATAAACTCTTCCAAAATCGTTCAATAAATTTTTTGGCTT
>NW_007515366.1:0-241 GCF_000475195.1 Diaphorina citri
GTTTATCATTAGAAATGGGCAAGTCGCAGTAGGTACTCGTCATATAATGGTAAAGACTCTCGCCTGGTAATTAGGGCATGGGTGCAATATTGGCCGATGTATGGAATTGTATCCTCAACATTGTTTGTGAATTTGACAATAGTAGTAGCCTATTGCTGCACCCTAGGGTTTAGTGAAATTCGAGGCTTATAAATAAGCAATATAGTTACTGTTATAACTTCAAGTTAGCTCAGGCATGAGA
>NW_007515367.1:0-241 GCF_000475195.1 Diaphorina citri
TTGGGAAATGTCCGGGTTTTTGATGATAAGACTCCAATAATATTAAAAAGCGTTTTTCATTCTTTTGAGAAAAGATTTAAAAAAAAAAAAAAAGATCGATAGGTACTTACAAAACGTACGGGACAACAAAAATCTCTTTAGAGAGAACAAAAAAAAAAAAAAACTTTTTAGTTCATGTGTATTCTACATGACTAATGATTGTCTTTAAATTATGGACATTCGTATTCATGAAACATCAACA
>NW_007515368.1:0-241 GCF_000475195.1 Diaphorina citri
GCCTGATCCTTTTAGAGGGGAACTAACTCACCTATGCAAAAAGGTAGAGATGAATTTTAGGAACCAATTCACCAACTTGGAGTAAATATCCACCTGCTAAATGCCAAACCTTGGGCTCTATGGGGAAAGAAATCTAGGTGAAAATAAAATCCCTTTTTGTAATTTACAATCTCTTGATTGTACCTGAGCGTGATTGTACTAAGAGCTCCTAATTTCATTCAGAGGTCCTGCAGTATCCCTA
>NW_007515369.1:0-241 GCF_000475195.1 Diaphorina citri
GATGATAAATTGCGTATTGTTCACAATTTGAATTAGATTTGACACCGAATTAATGGAATTGTCTCCAAAACCACATTTAACTTTGCCTAAATGAATGAGTTAAATTTGTTTCCAATTAGAAAATCCCCGTAATAAATAATAAAATAAAAACAATAAATATATTAACTACCTACTTATTCCGCGAACGACTTGCCTTTCCAAAAAAAAAAAAAAAAAAAAAAAAAAAAAATAACAATTAACA
>NW_007515370.1:0-241 GCF_000475195.1 Diaphorina citri
TTTTTATCTGCCATACACCGGGGTGATGGTCTCTAGCCATGTTTAATTGGCTCGTCCTGAACCGCAGTCAACCATCGTAAGGGCTTGTGCTTTTTCTTTTCAAGCAGAGATGCTTGTTCTTTTCAAGCAGAGATGCTTGTTCTTTTCAAGCAGAGAGAAGCCTTTGAAACTATCACCTATATAGGCTTATCAGGGTTAGCTGCTCTTCTCTTCTCCCTGTTTATAGTCGCACAGCCAGACG
>NW_007515371.1:0-241 GCF_000475195.1 Diaphorina citri
CCTTTTTTTTTTTTCTTTTCTCCCCTGTGTTTTCGGTGGGAAAGCTCCCTCAGAAAAATCCCGTCACATGAAATAAATTGACGAACAGGGAATAGAAAAAGAAGACGAAGAAGGAAGAAGAGAAAGAAGGAGGAGAAGAGGGGGAAGAAGAAGAGGGAAAATAAGGAGAAAAAGAAGAAGAGGAGGAAGAAGGAGAAGAGGGAAAAGAAAGAGAAAAAGAATTAGAGGAAGAAGAAGGAGA
>NW_007515372.1:0-241 GCF_000475195.1 Diaphorina citri
TGAAACCTCTCTGGACAATGTTTGTATACAGGCCATGCTTTCTCTTTACCGCTATCTCCGCTGCTGCGCCAGCTTCCTGTTTCGTTTGGTTTATGTAGTATTTTAATTGGAAAGGGGACCCGAATTTCAGGGAATTTTAATTCAAATTCCTTAGGCCAGCCATTCACTGTCAGGTAGACACCTGATGAGCACTCACACTCTCCGGTAGACCTGACGGTTACGGCTGGAAAGGTCCGTCTGG
>NW_007515373.1:0-241 GCF_000475195.1 Diaphorina citri
AATAATAATAATAATAATAATAATAATAATAATAATAATAATAATAATAATAATAATAATAATAATAATAATAATTTTATAATTAGAGGCGAAGTGACGATACTGGTGAGGACCAACTATACAAATCAACCAGTGGTACCTAGTATAGTGGTGTGGTGTAACTACAAGAACAGCAGTAACTGCAACTACAAGATCAGCAGTAACTGCAACTACAAGAACAGCAGTAACTGTAACTACAAGA
>NW_007515374.1:0-241 GCF_000475195.1 Diaphorina citri
AAATGAAGAGGTACCTGATAAGGATAGAAAAAAAAAAACAAACTGATAAATGTAGAATAATAAAACAGAAGTCCAAATATGTGTAGAATATAAGAATAAGTTATTTTATGGGAAAAAAGAAAAGCAACCTAATCTGCAAAATATTCAAGAATTCTGTATTTTTATCTCCTCCAAATAAAATTTTAAACAGAGGACGAGCCTAATAAAATAATTATTTAAATATTTTAAACTAGATAGTCTA
>NW_007515375.1:0-241 GCF_000475195.1 Diaphorina citri
CCCAAGTTAAAATAACAATCTAATTTTTAAATGGAAGATCTTGGATTCGGTTGGTCAATTACCGACTGTTTCTGGCACCAATCAGTATCGAGGTACCTAGGTATATTGTTTAAATTTTATTTTAAACCAAAATGACTTTGAAATTAGACGTTATAAAGCCCCGGGTAATCTGCTGAAGTGCGGACAGGCCATTTCGCTTTTTTCTGCTGGGGTTTCAACCACCTCTTCAGTAAATTAATAA
>NW_007515376.1:0-241 GCF_000475195.1 Diaphorina citri
AGACAAAACTGTAGAGTATCAATAAGACGTATACCATTCGGGTAAGTAGATATCTGCTGGTTCAGTGAACTGTAGAAGGCAGAAAGTCCTTACGGGGCTCCGAAAGTCCCAATCAGGCTTAAAAGGTAAGGAGTAAAATTCCTTTATGTGTTGAACATGAACTTGTGTGCAAATTTCATCATTATCGGACTAACCGTTCGTTAGTTATGGGAGTTACAGACAAACTAAATGGAAATACTTC
>NW_007515377.1:0-241 GCF_000475195.1 Diaphorina citri
CTTACCCGTATAGTTATCCAATCCATGAAGGAACCAGTTCAGTCTCTTAAACTTCTCCTTGACCTTATAGATCTGAACTTTTTCATAGATACTCTGAGTAGTGGGATAGTGCGTCTTGTTAAACTTAAGAAGGTACGCCTTAGCTTTCTGGATGATCTTCTGCAGCTGTTGCTTATACACTTGCTCCTTGGTCTTTCGCTTGTTCTTGTTGGCGCGCCTTAGTTTCATCTTACCTGGAAAT
>NW_007515378.1:0-241 GCF_000475195.1 Diaphorina citri
TGAATTGAATTGAACATTGCATCCATATCCCCTGAATTGAATAGACCATTTCATCCATGTCCTCTGAATTGAATTGAACATTTCATCCATGTCCTCTGAATTGAATTGAACGTTTCATCCGTCACATCTCCAGAATTGAATTTAAAGTGACGATATTGATGCAGGGGTAATAGTTGCAGAGAATGTCATCAGGCATTAACCCCACCTTTGGTCAAACTTGATTTTCATTGTTATTATCGTT
>NW_007515379.1:0-241 GCF_000475195.1 Diaphorina citri
CTTGGTTAACTTGAAGTAAAACGACAAGATTACGCTAAATATGGCTTGTAGCAATGTAGGGTTGCGACTTTTCAAAGGCCGCTAATGAGGTACGAACTTCCATGTTTTAAAACACGAAGAAACATCAGATCGTGACACCTCGAGGGCAAACGAGTGCAACAGTGAAACACATACCTGTGTAATGTAGATACGTGTAAAAACCTAAAACCTGATGTAATACCCTGCAGACAAAACTTTACTA
>NW_007515380.1:0-241 GCF_000475195.1 Diaphorina citri
GTTTTTAGGACCAGGAACACCTTTATTTCACTATTACATTACGAAAATAAAAAAAAAGTGCTCTGACGCTCCACCCTAGTATGTACTGGTGACTAGGGACTGGTGATAACGCTACATCCACTACCAATCGCTTGATGAAATATTTAAACAGTTTATTCCCAAGTTTTTAGGTAATTATTATTTTAGCCTGCCCTATTTTTTATGTCTATACTTTTGGTGCCATGACACAATCACTGCAGAG
>NW_007515381.1:0-241 GCF_000475195.1 Diaphorina citri
GTGCTAACCACGAATAACTACATTGCTGAGTTTATTAGAACCACTAACCACTACATTGCTGAGGTTAGTTTATTGTCTGTTGTTTACCTACTTGTCGGAAAGAGACGGATTTTCCATTAGTTATCCTAACAAGATTTTTAGTTGGGTAATTTTTATTGGTAGTGCGTCTGCCTTGTAAGCGCTAGGCCGCGGGTTCGATTCCCGCCCGGGGCGGATTTTATCCTGATAGTATAATGTTCGT
>NW_007515382.1:0-241 GCF_000475195.1 Diaphorina citri
AGTTAGAGAAGAGCTCTTGATAAAATTTGGATGATGGATCGAGAGAGCTTTATCCACTAATGTTTGATCAGTCTGGAGATTTTCTTTAGAGCGGAAGTTGGAGAGAGTTTTCACAGTTGAGTGAATTGTATTTTTGAGAAAATTGTATTTTGTGAAGAATAACACTTTAGTTATCTAACGTGCTATCGCCGCTGGCTAATTTTATTCATAATTCAGAATTTTGAAATCAAAATCATTCAGA
>NW_007515383.1:0-241 GCF_000475195.1 Diaphorina citri
GAGCTAGAGAGAATTTTAAGGAAGGAGGAAATTTTAAGGAAAAAACGAGTGAGGAAGGGAAATGGCGATTTTTAGAGGGTGAATGGGAAAAAATAGGGGAAATTTTAAGGAATTCGAACGAGTGAAAGAGGTAGGGAGGAATTTTAAGGCCGAAATAGAGGACTTTAAGGAGGAACTGAAAGCTGTAGAAGGGAATTTTAAGGCAGAACGAACGGAAGTAGAGGGATTTTTATGGAAGAAG
>NW_007515384.1:0-241 GCF_000475195.1 Diaphorina citri
TCAAACCTCTTAATTTTTTAACCTATTTGAAGTTCCCTCATATTAGGTCATCTCAAGACGGCTGAAGATGGTATGTGGAGGTTAATGGCAAAGAATACTTTCCTTCCTATGCGATACGTTAAGCAAAGGAAAGTGAAAAGGAGCAATAAGAAAGTACAATAACGTACGATTTGTAATAAATGCATGATGCATGTCATACAAATGCATGAATAATAATAAAGTACATTACGAATGCATGTCA
>NW_007515385.1:0-241 GCF_000475195.1 Diaphorina citri
ATAACTAATAGCTGTTTGTGTATTTCTTACCCTGTTTGTTATTATTTTTTTCAACATCTGAGAATGTTCATAACTATAACATTGTAGACTTGAGGGTATATTGTAGATAGGTATGTACCTACTATGTATTGTAATGTTCCTCTAGAAATCCTGTATATTTTAGGGGGGGAAGGAAACATGAACTTTGAACTATAAACATGATGTATGCATACATGATTACCTATGTAATATGTTTATAATG
>NW_007515386.1:0-241 GCF_000475195.1 Diaphorina citri
TTCGCTGTAGAGACGGCTCAAAGTAGTGAAAATAGTGGCGAAAGGAAAAGCAGTGAAAATCCAGCTTCGTCCCAAGTGAAAATAGCGTCCAAGAGTTCCGTCAACACGACCGGGATTCTCTCTCAGCGGAGTGAAGAAATCAAGCGCTCCTCTCGCGAAAGCCTGTCGACGGAGCCCAAACACGCTGATCCTGACACCGTTAAGCACTCAAACGCAACCATTGGTGACACCGTTAAGTTTT
>NW_007515387.1:0-241 GCF_000475195.1 Diaphorina citri
GTATGTAGGTTAGCTACATTCGTACATGGCTTTGTTGCAAGTGTTGAAAGTGTCAAACATTGTCCGAATCAGGCCAAGCACAAGTTTCCAAATAAACTGCCCAACATTCTCCATCAGTCAGTTTTCATTGTAAGTTTTCCACATCACCATGGCGTATAAAATTGGGATCAACGGGTTTGGCCGTATCGGTCGTTTAGTATTGCGAGAAGCTCTACATCGCAACACCCCCGTGGTTGGTATT
>NW_007515388.1:0-241 GCF_000475195.1 Diaphorina citri
TAACACTTCCATAATAAACTGTACAAACAATAAATTAGCCCTAGAATCCTAGCCTATTAGGTATAGCCCAATACATAAGCACAAACTGAATATTTAAGGGACCTCTTTTCTATCTCACTACTTGAACTTTTCCTCTAGTATACACCACCCCTTATCTCACCTGGTAAATTGGTATGCTAGTGGACTAGCATCCCAGTTCTTGTGTGTTCAATACCTCCTCACTCATACTGGAACTCTTTGA
>NW_007515389.1:0-241 GCF_000475195.1 Diaphorina citri
GGGGCATGACATACTGATGATTTACTTACTCTGGATGCTTGTGAGTGAGATGATTTTACAGTGAAGTGTCTTGCTAGGTTGAAGACTTGCTTGTCTGCCTGTTTGAGTAACAATAAGTTTGTTGATGTCTGATTGAGACATATCTTGGCTGAAAAATATAAGCTTCTGCTTAACATTTTTAACACACTGGGGACTTTAGAGACACCAGGCACAAAATTTTAGTTTGCTGATGAGTGTTTTT
>NW_007515390.1:0-241 GCF_000475195.1 Diaphorina citri
AAGAATTAAAGAGACTGTCTCCAATGTTAAGGGAAATGTTTTAATATATGGGTTTCTGTGGGTGAACACCATGGAATAGGCTTTGGCAGTCAGGGTGTTGAAGTTGAAAATTCACATCTCCTTGGCGAAAGTGCCACAGAGGAATAATAAAATGCGGCTTAAGTAGGTATAGGACAGAAATGTATACCTGTTTATACTCCAGCAATTCGAGTTGAAGCTGCTGTATTTCGTTCCTGAGAGC
>NW_007515392.1:0-241 GCF_000475195.1 Diaphorina citri
GAACCCACAGTCTAGCACTAATTTTCACCAGTCTGAAGTAGAGTCAAGTCCATGAGAAATACAATTTTAGCTTCAATAAGTCAATAGCTCAGTACAATTAACTGATGCATGAGTCTGATAACAGCAACCTTTCAGTACATAGGTACCCAAGTCTCGTTCTTTTATTTGATGGATGTTTAATCTCACCAAATAGGTAGGTCTTTGCTCTTTAATAATGGATGATGGGTTGACCTGCCCCTTT
>NW_007515393.1:0-241 GCF_000475195.1 Diaphorina citri
TCCTATGGTTCAGTACAGGCGCTATCACACCAAAAGAGGGAGAAGGAGGCTTCCCCTCTTTAGGCAAATATGTTAAATTTGAGAAAGGAAAATACATCAACTTCAACTTTACTTGACCTACTCCCTACTCAGATTACGAAAGTTGAAATTGTAAAAAAAAAAAAAATGAAAATGCAGTTTCTTTGTGTTATTATGTCACAACTTTGGTGCTCACTGCAGCATTGTAGGATTTTCCCAATAT
>NW_007515394.1:0-241 GCF_000475195.1 Diaphorina citri
CCCTTGGATGCAGAGTCCTTGAGATTTGTACTGAGAAGCTGAGAGCTTCCTTTTTTTATCATAAAAATCCATAACTAGATATTATTTCTTCTTTCAACATGATTTATAATAATACGCATGTCCTTCAGTCATGTACATCATTTACCTTTGACTAGTAAATCCTGAATTAGAATTAATATTTTATTAGCCCTGACCATTAGATAAGGCGCCTCTAATATTCTGACAGTCCAAGAGGTAAAAC
>NW_007515395.1:0-241 GCF_000475195.1 Diaphorina citri
ACATCAAGAGAACACCAGCACACCAGAGTACCCCCGTTGAAATGCGTATTTCCAATGGAAATATGAGAGCAAATTTCTGTCGATTTAAATTTTTTAACAAATAATCCAAATATTATAAGCCCACAACCCAATTAGCTTGGAAGATACATAGGTACCTAGATTTTACATTGGGTCAGATCATATAGAAAAGTACAATTTTTCTCTTGTCTCTCGATCTTCTCAGAATCCATAGGGACGTCCA
>NW_007515396.1:0-241 GCF_000475195.1 Diaphorina citri
CGTTTGAAACCAAGATGCCAAAAACTATAAAGCAAAACATTACTGATGTGTCCGATCACAGAAACAAGTAAAGAAGGACAGTTGCTTCCATGAAGATCGCCCGAAGTGAGGTCCAAATCTCGACGATTTTGGATTTGGTCTGTTACCTAACCATTTAAAAAAATTCCGAGTTTGATTACATCTGGTAAACATAAAACATGTTCAACATGAAGGCAATTTTATTACCTGCTGATAAGTTTTT
>NW_007515397.1:0-241 GCF_000475195.1 Diaphorina citri
GAATTCTGACCATTTGAGGATATCACCACTGAAATTAGTTAATTGAAGTTTAGGTAGATGGCCTCTAGAAAATGGAATAGTTGAAGGTGGTTCCACAGCAACTGGATTAGCAGGTGAACCCTTCACTCTGCAGTCAAGTTCTATAACAAGATCTTCTGCCAAAATTTGAAGACGGTTGGCTTCACTAATTTCCTTTTCCATCTCTTCTGTGACGGCCATGTTTTGTTCACATTTGAGAAGC
>NW_007515398.1:0-241 GCF_000475195.1 Diaphorina citri
ACAAAAACATAGGTATTTTTTTTTATTTTATTTTATTATTTTTTTTACGAGAAATGTATTATTATTACCATTATTTTGACAAATTTGATGTAAATTTGATAGAAAAATAAAACGCAGGAGAACGTTATCCTTGTAAAAACATTAGATGGAAGGAGGATAAAAAACGAGAGAGAAGGAAAAAGGGAGGGAGATAGAGAGAGAGGGAAAGAGGGAGGGAGAAGGGAAGAGAGAGAGAGAGAGA
>NW_007515399.1:0-241 GCF_000475195.1 Diaphorina citri
TCTACTCCTCTCATCTTAATGTTACATGCCTACTTCTATTCCTCTTCACCTGTGAACTTTAACATTCGGTTGGTTATCAGTCGATATTTTTCACCATTCGAAGTTTCTTCTCTCTTTTGTAGAAGAGCTCAGGAAGGACCATCGTTAGATCAGGTTACATTTTGGTTTACCAATATTATTCTCATTTCTCATACATAGTTGTTTTTCGTTGCTACCATGATGCTTTTGGTATTACTAGATA
>NW_007515400.1:0-241 GCF_000475195.1 Diaphorina citri
GAAATGTCTGATACGGATAGGTGTGCGGACTACCATTACTTAACATAGGAAGCAAAATACAAAATTTGTCGGAAATGTTGGAAGTGTATGATCAGTCTGCGCGCTGCTTAATCCTAGACAAAAGAAAGTGAAATTCATTAGACAAGAAAAAGTAGTTAAAGTGCGCAATAAAGACAATAGAAAACAATAGTTCATTTTGAGTCACTCTGGCAACCTTTTATTCTCAGAATAGATTAGATTT
>NW_007515401.1:0-241 GCF_000475195.1 Diaphorina citri
TAATAGGTACTAACTTTATTAACATCAGTTGAAATAAATATACAATAATTATAGCACCTCCTAAACTTAAATTAAACTTATTTAGAGGTGAGCTTCTCTCCCTGCTAACAAATCATGTTGTATATTCCTCTAGCAATTTTCCCTTTTCTGAAACTCGTTTTCTTTCTTTTTCCTATGGTAAACCATAGGTACCTACAGGTGCTACCACGCCAGAAGACGGGAAATTTCGAATTAAAATACA
>NW_007515402.1:0-241 GCF_000475195.1 Diaphorina citri
AAACGTTACTGAACTGGCAAAGTCAAATGTGAATCTGAAAAACAAAGCTAAATAACCAAACAAAATACAAAACGCCTGGTGAGAAAGTTTCGGACCTAAAAGTTCTGCGAGAAAAAAAAGTTCATATCTACATTTTGCAGGAAGTATGTTCCTACCTACATTATTATTTATTCTGCCTTCATATCTTTATTGCTCCCGTATATGATTCTAATTAGAAGTAGATATGAAGGTATACCTTTAG
>NW_007515403.1:0-241 GCF_000475195.1 Diaphorina citri
TATTACTATTGATGATGTAGTTAGAGCTTCAAAGTCATTAAAACCATCACGTGTGGCTGGGTCTGATGATATTCCTTCTTTTTTAGTAAAAGGATCTATTGACATTTTAGCGCCTATACTGTGTAATATTTTTAATTCGTGTCTGAAACTAGGGAAATTTCCTATTGATTGGAAAACTTCTGTGGTTGTTCCAGTACCTAAAAACAATAATGTCAATAGTGTTCAGAATTATAGGCCTATT
>NW_007515404.1:0-241 GCF_000475195.1 Diaphorina citri
GTGTTTCCTCTTTTGTCGGGTTTTGTTTTTCATTTATTAGCTTTGTGATCACGTGTATTAAAGAACTGATGCATTATTAATTTTCAGTTCAAGTATATTACCTTGTAACTCAGTGTCGAGTCACTTTTACTCAGCCCATTTTAAAACTTGGTAGACATTTTGGATGACAATGGGATCTGAAAATTTTGGAAGTTTACCTAATAAAACCCTTGTTTATATTTATTTACTAGCTGAATTCCGT
>NW_007515405.1:0-241 GCF_000475195.1 Diaphorina citri
TGGGACATTACAAAAATCCGTTTATAAGAGGGAAGATACTTGCTTTAGGAGTGTTCCTAGTGAAGTTTTAAAAGGCGCAAAGTAAAAAAAGTCTCATATTTTAATTGATTAGCACTTAAGAAACGAACTTTGAAATCTTAGGCGCGTCCGCGAGACATTACGGAAATCTGTGTATAAGAGGGAAGATACTTGCTTTAGGAGTGTTCCTTGACAAGTTTTTAAAATAGCAAAGTTAAAAAAT
>NW_007515406.1:0-241 GCF_000475195.1 Diaphorina citri
TGATATGAAAATAATTGCTCCTGTAATTAATATTCAATTGAACCTTGCCCTATACCCTGTTCTACCCTGTAGTCCCTGCACCCTACCACCGACCCTGACCTTCCCTGTACCTTGCCCTATACCCTGTACCTTACCCTATACCCTGTTCTACCCTGTACCCTAGCACCGACCCTAGTTTCCCCTGTACCTTGTCCTATACCCTGTACCTTGCCCTATACCCTGTTCTACCCTGTACCCTACC
>NW_007515407.1:0-241 GCF_000475195.1 Diaphorina citri
AAATGGCTGACATACACAAAAACAAAACAAAGGTTTGAGTCTACCCTCTAGTCTAGCAGATGCTTATGTGAAATATAATGAAAACACCTCTGGTAATTGAACTGTAATGGTTGGAAGCTTTTACTCCAAGCTTGATCTGAAACAAGCTTTTAAACCTTTAAATAATGTATTTATGTTCAATAGAAGATGGTTTTCCATCCTTTTCAACTAGCCCAACCAATACATGATAGTGAAGGACAGG
>NW_007515408.1:0-241 GCF_000475195.1 Diaphorina citri
TTAATATCTATTAAATTACAATTTATAATTAATTTATACTGTGCTTGTTTTGGCAAACAGCATTGAGTGATGTCAGCGAAAATGTTTGTGAATATTCGCGTTATAATGTCATAGCTATTTTCTACTTTGGCCAAGTTCGCTTGAAAGAACTACGTAATGGGCCATTTAATGGGACAACACTGTTAGTAGATCTTCTATTGAATCTATTGTATGATTTTGATTTGCATACTTACGTGTTGAA
>NW_007515409.1:0-241 GCF_000475195.1 Diaphorina citri
GGGGGGGGGGGATGGCACATCCACCAACTTCTATAGTGTTTGGCACTTTGCATACATACTGAGATACCAGGCGGTCATACAAATGATACGATTCACAAAATATGATTTTTATTTTTTTAGGTTTAATAGAGGGAACTGCATCTGCTAGGGTTTTATCGTCCCGAGAGAAGGTAGACAGGATAGGAGATAGCCAACCGTTCCGAGAACGAACATTATCCCAACAGGATGAAAAAAAAAAAAA
>NW_007515410.1:0-241 GCF_000475195.1 Diaphorina citri
CCGTCGATCGACGAGCTGGATGTAAGTTATCCATGTAGTTCAGTCGACATCGATCGACGGCCGGTCGACTAAGTGTGGACACACCTTTAGATACTTATCTATGTAATAGGTAGGTATAAAGTTAAAACAACCTAAATAGCGGTATCACACTATTTTCAGCGGTAAAAAAAAGAGGAACAAAATATTCAAGTTTAGCTGAATTTCAGTGACGCGGAACCATGCAAGTGATGACGTCACAGTC
>NW_007515411.1:0-241 GCF_000475195.1 Diaphorina citri
TGTTCTTTTACGACCTGCTTGTTCATTGGATCTTTGTACTATTTTTCTGTTGTGACCTCCTTGTTCATGCATTCCTTGTACTGCTGTTTCCTTATGACTTTTTTGTTCATTTCTACCTTGTATTGTTGATCTCTTGTGACCTCCTAGTTCCGGAGGTCCAGTTGGCCGTCTGTTATATATCTCATGATGACTTGCTTCGTCTTCTCTCATAATATCAGCTATGATGGCATCTACTTTGTCT
>NW_007515412.1:0-241 GCF_000475195.1 Diaphorina citri
TGCTAGCAGAATGCAATGGCCCAGATGGTCACCTATTCGGATACAAATCATGTAAAAAATTGATTACCTTCAGTGAACGATTGGGAAGTTTTGCATTCAACATGCTATTGCTTCTGGCTGAATAGGTGAGTACTGCCAATGTTCTTCATTATTACCTTTTGGAAGTGTTGTCATATTTGAAAGCACAGAGTCCGAACTGTATAAGAAGAAAGTCCATGGAGCCTTGGCGTATCTTGTCGTA
>NW_007515413.1:0-241 GCF_000475195.1 Diaphorina citri
CCGTATCTGTTCAAGGATAAAATCCGCTCGGGCAGGAATCGAACCCGCGCCCTAGCGCTTACAAGGTAAATGCGCTGCCCTCCAAGTGGTTTTATGTATGTAGGACAGGAAGCTGCCATTACTCAAGCCCACCTACTGAAGGGCCTTATTTAGGGTCTAGGCGTCTAAGGCCAGCCATTCACGATCAGTTTTAACTGTCAGTTCAAGTATCTTCAGTTAAAAATATAAAATTTTTATAATC
>NW_007515414.1:0-241 GCF_000475195.1 Diaphorina citri
CACAGACGTCAAACTGCAAGTGTGTGACTGGCTTAAGCATTAGTTCAGTGGTATACTGACGGACTCTCAAAGTAAGTAGGAGTCAGTATAAAAAGTACAGAAAGGCCGCTACTTTCCCCACACAAAGGATATCCCTAGATGTTCAGCCGGAGAACTCGGCAGCGGCAATGGGAACCTTACTATGTTCTTCCAATTTAGAAGAAGTTAAGGTTCGTTCTCGGAACGGCTGGCTTTCTTCTAT
>NW_007515415.1:0-241 GCF_000475195.1 Diaphorina citri
ACTGTTTTTAATCAATTTATATGTGATAATAATAGCCCCATCGGTTGTTTCAAATTCATTTTCAAAATGCCTTCCTATAGTCTATTTATTTTATTCAAAGTCAAAGCTATTTAAAGAACTCCTTCAATAACTATTTATTTTATTTCAAACCTATTTATTTCACTTTGTGATTCTTGCAGGTTGTCATAGTTTTATATCTTCTACAATTACCAACATCAGCTGTTATTTGAAGAGCTGGATC
>NW_007515416.1:0-241 GCF_000475195.1 Diaphorina citri
TATTTTCCAAATGGGATACTTTGTCAAGTGGCATTATAACTAGAGCATTATCGTCCAAGTCAAGTGAAGACATATTCAATTCCACCTCTAGAATAGAATATTTACCTTTTTTTTTAGTCTGACTGGAGTATTTTAAACTGGGATTAGACCAGCCTGAAATTTTCCTTGCTAAAAGAATTAGCAAAGGTTGAGTGCGAAGGGCATCTTGTAGAATTTTTGTAGCCAAAACCAAATGTTAGAC
>NW_007515417.1:0-241 GCF_000475195.1 Diaphorina citri
CAATAATCATGACCACCAGAGATGGTAAGATTGATAAAGAGCTAGGTGCTTTGCTCAATGAAGATAATGCAATGATAATCCCAAGAGATAATGGAAGACATAACGGTAAAGAACAAGGTATCTCAATCCTAGATAGCCTTCTGAGTGCGATAAGATGATAATTCACACAAGTGTGCCTGCAGATGGAATTTAGACTTTCGAGATGAGTCAAAAGTACAGAACCGAGGGAACAAAAAGCTTA
>NW_007515418.1:0-241 GCF_000475195.1 Diaphorina citri
CTAAATACAAAGTTTCAGCCATTGGTCCGTGTGTCTGTTTGTCTGTCCTTCTGTCTGTAAACAAAATATCTCGAGAACGGTATGAGCTAAAGACTTGAAATTTGGTATGTAGTCCACAAATGAGACAAGAATGTAACACAAAACTTTTGGTTAAGATACGTGCTGCGGTTGGCGGAATTTTGACCGCTTTCTGGCGGTTTTCAGCTATACTGACTAAACGGCATGGAAAAAAAAAAAAAAA
>NW_007515419.1:0-241 GCF_000475195.1 Diaphorina citri
AAATTCCAGATGTTCATTACATCCAAGTTGAATGTTGATCAGATCACAGTCAAGACAGCTGTTAGGTGAGCAAGTGTCCATCTAATGGTCATCTTATTTGGTAACCGGGTTATTGTTCGTGTTACCATATGCAGCGGGGATATGAAGTGAGTTATGAGATCCTAATATGCAATGTTCTTCTGGTATACTAACCATCCGGTGTTGCCGATATGGAAGGAAATACACGTTTGTTTATGTTGAT
>NW_007515420.1:0-241 GCF_000475195.1 Diaphorina citri
ACAAAACGACAGGCTGGCGTCCAATCTGCACTCGATAGCCATGTCGCAGACGGATTTTTTTCTCCCGCCAGACTTCAAAACCATCTACTTTTTGCCCGCGTTCGAGTGGATGATGGTGGACCTGAAAACGTTGGTGGAGCCGTGGTGCGTCAAGGTGTACTACGAGCAAGATCGAACCAAGGGACGCAAACCAAGTCAGAGCTTGCGCAAAGACGAAATACTGAACTCGGCGCGAATCGAC
>NW_007515421.1:0-241 GCF_000475195.1 Diaphorina citri
TACCTTGTCTAACCCAGGACTCTACTCAAACCTTACCTTGTCTAACATAGGACTCTACTCAAACCTTACCTTGTCTAACATAGGACCCTACTCAAACCTTACCTTGTCTAACCGTCGCCAAGAGACATGGTTTGTCCTCGGCTAGGTGTGTAAATATGTATACCTAGCTCTAGACATATGTAGTTTGTCCTCGGCTAGGTGTGTAAATATACCTAGCTCTAGACATAGTTTGTCCTCGGCT
>NW_007515422.1:0-241 GCF_000475195.1 Diaphorina citri
GTCTACCTGACGTATTAGCTGACTGGTAAACAAGAAGGCGCGGGTTCAGTCCCAGCTAAGGTATGGGATTTTTAGGTATTTAAAGATGAGTAGAAAACGCATCGCGGACAATTAACTTAAGGTACCTAGTATACCTACATTAGATATAGATACCTAAATTACCTACATAACTAGACCAGAAAAAACCTCAAATACAAAAGACTCAGGTTTATTGCCATAATTACAATACTGATTATATAAA
>NW_007515423.1:0-241 GCF_000475195.1 Diaphorina citri
GGCGGGAATCGAACCCGCGGCCTAGCGCTTACAAGGCAGACGCACTACCAACTAAGCTAACTAGGCTGGCAATAGAATTTTTGGTGCCTAAATTAACACGTTGGTAAAATAACAACGAGGTAGGACTTTGTTGTTCAAACTCCTTCAATTCAATCAAATAAATTGCCAGCCTAGTTAGCTTTGTTGGTAGTGCGTCTGCCTTGTAAGCGCTAGGCCGCGGGTTCGATTCCCGCCCGGGGCG
>NW_007515424.1:0-241 GCF_000475195.1 Diaphorina citri
TTTTTCTCTTATCTCCTCTGATATAATTTTCGTGTAGAAACGATTACGAGCTGAAATTTTTCGTGATTTCTCTCCCTCCCCTTCCTTCTCTCCTTCTTCTTCTTCTTCTCCTTCTTTATCTTCTCCTCTCTTTCTCTCTCTCTCTCCTTCCTATCCCTGTCCATCTCTCTCCCTCCTGAACATTATCTCTTTCTTTCTCTCGAATATTTTCTGAATTTTGCGTGCCTTCACAAAATTTTCC
>NW_007515425.1:0-241 GCF_000475195.1 Diaphorina citri
TCACAGGATAAAATTAAGAACACTTGACTAAACTAATGAAGATCTAGATTGCAAACAAAAAATGCTGTAATTTTTTAACTGTGAAATTTGTCTTTGTGATGACAGTTTTAATTAATGATTAACCATCTAACTATATTTCAAGAAAAATGTGCAAACACTAAAAGTTACAAACTTATCTTACTAATTAGCTACATTAATCTTGTCAAATAGGAAGATATGTAGGTAGGTATTGTAGGATGGT
>NW_007515426.1:0-241 GCF_000475195.1 Diaphorina citri
AAACTTAGGGAGAAAGAATATAAGAGTTTAATAGAATTTAAGTACATATCTCATTTAAAATGCTAGGACTGAAAAGTCCCATTACTCCCGCAGTCTATAAGGTCTCAGATTCAATGTGCTGAAGTCTGTCTGCCCGTCCGTGTGTCTGTCTGTTTGTTTGTGTTTATTAGTTTTTTTTTTTTATTATTAATGGAAATATATAGGTTTTTCACTGACCCTTCTTGGTGAAAAATTCGGAAGA
>NW_007515427.1:0-7214 GCF_000475195.1 Diaphorina citri
TAACTGATTAGTTAAATTGATATTCCAACACTCCCCTTCAATTTAACAATCATGACAAAGGTTACAAATGCTATAAGAGAACAATATGCATGAAATTAGTAACAAAATAAAAATAAAACTTGATCCCTTAATAATCAATAACTACTTGTACCTATTCATTTTAACTTGTGATTGAAAAGGCCAAGACTTGTGCACAAATTTCGAAATTTGTGACCACTCAAAGGCTTTGTGAGAACATCAGCCTTTTGATAATTTGTTGGTATATAAATTACATCAATTATACCCTTCCTATACATATCTTTAACAAGATTATACTTTGTGTCCACATGTCTTAGTCTTTTATCTTCCCATTTCTTTAGACAATGAATGGTGGATTGATTGTCCTCATATATTTTGATAGGATCCTTTATTTCAGCTCCTAATTCAAGAATCAGCCGTCTAAGCCAAATCATAGCCATAACTGCAGTCCCAAGAGAAACATACTCTGCTTCAGTAGAAGATTGAGCTACGGCAGTTTGTTTCCTAGTGGCCCATAGTACATTGTTTCCGAACACTTCAAAAAGATAACCTGAGGTAGATTTCTTATCATTAGTTGTTTTTCCAGCAAAATCAGCATCTGCATATCCAATCAATGTGGCTACAGGTTGTTTACTTAGTTTGTAGAACATACCAACTTCAATGGTACCTTTCAAGTATCTTAGGATACGTTTTAGACCAACCCATTGAGCATCAGTGGCATTACTTTGATATCTACTGTAGAAATTTACAGCCACACTTATATCAGGTCTTGTTGTCAAAGACAGGTAAGATAGACAACCTATCAATTCTCTGTACGGTTTGGTACGTAGAATACATTCACCATCAAGTTCCTGTATGGGATTTAACTCAATTGGAGTTGATGCTGGATTGCAATTTCCCATTTCAAAACGGTTAAGCAAGTTCTGAATGTACTGAGATTGTGTCAGAAACATACCTTCATTTGTCCGATCAATCTTGATTCCAAGAAACAGATGAAGTGGTCCTAGATCAGTCATTTTGAACTCTGACATGAGAACTGTTTTCCAATTCTGAAGGATTTCCTTTGAACTTCCTGCAATAATGATATCATCAACATAGAGCAGTAAAATAGTTCCACAAGAATCATTGGTATACAAACATTTGTCAGATAAAGTTTGCTTAAAACCTTTGGCTTTAACATATGAGTCAAATTTTGCATTCCATTCCATAGGGGCTTGTTTTAAGCCATAGAGTGTTTTATTAAGTTTACAAACCATGGAATTCTTTCTTGCATGTTCATCATTAAGTCCATCTGGTAATGTCATGTAAATATCTTCTTTAATTGAACCATGTAGAAATGCATTTTTAACATCTAACTGTTCAGCATAAAGACCATGATGATTAATAAATGATAACAATGTTCTTACTGTAACCAAACTAGCTACGGGTGCATAAGTTTCTGAGTAGTCCCCTTCCTTTTGGCTACATCCCTTGATTACAAGACGAGCTTTATATTTGTCTATGTTTCCATATGCATCTGGTTTTACTCTAAAAACCCACTTACTTTTGATGGCTTTCTTACCTGAGGGCAATTCTGTGATTGTCCAGGTATCATTCTCATGCATAGCAGATAACTCTTCATCGATTGCCTTCATCCACTTATCACGGTCCTCACTACTATTCACATCATCAAATGTAATAGGAACATTGACATCAGAAACTATATTAAGTGCATACTCACATGTATTGAGTAAAGCATGATCTGACTCATCCTCTGTATCATATTGAGTTTCAAAGTCATTTAGATAACTGGGTGGTTTTCTTTGACGTGTTCCTCGTCGCAGATCAGGTTGGGAGTGAACTTCTACATTGTAATCAGATTCCTCCTCTTTGGATTCTCCCCTTGAATTGCTGCTTTCCTTTGGAACTTCAGTATCTGTAATGACTTCATGATTATTTTCATTATCAACATCAATGTAATTTTTACTATCCTTAATAGTGTAATTTTCATCAAAAATTACATCCCTTCCTTCAATAATTTCTTCATTGATAGGACACCAAAGCCGATATCCATTGTTACAATATCCCACCAAATACAATTTCCTTGTTTTACTATTGAACTTTCCTGTTGATAATTGTTTAGGAGTATGAAGATAGGCAGGAGAACCAAAAACCTTAATTTTACTAATATTGGCTTTGTTTCCAAACCAAAGTGTAGCTGGTACACTGTTAGAGAGTGCAGAGGTTGGACTTCGATTGATAATGTAAACAGCTGCTTTAACAGCTTCTGACCAAAGAACTTTTGATAGTCCAGAACTCAATAGCATGCACCTAGCCTTTTCTACAATTGAACGATTCATGCGTTCAGCAACACCGTTCTGTTCAGGTGTGTAAGCAATTGTGTATTCAATCTGAATTCCTTTCTCTTGAAAGTAAGATTTCAAAGCTGCTGATACATATTCCCCTCCTCTATCACATCTAAATCTAGTGATTTTACTTTGAAAGTGTGCAGTAGCCATAGCTTCATAAATTTTAAAATAATGAAATGCATCACTTTTCTTTTCAATAGGGTAAGCAGCAGTAAAGTGTGTATAATCATCAATAAAAGTAAGAACGTACCTTTTTCCATCATATGAGTCTGGTGTGACTGGTCCAAATATGTCACTATGAATCAATTCCAATGGACGAGTAGCTCTTTTCCTTGTTTCATTGTGTGGAAGTTTGGTTGATTTTCCTTCTACACAAGGTTCACACACAGATTTGGGTATCTGTTCAGTTAGTCCATCAACCATGGTACTAAGTTTCTGTAGGCCAGACTTTCCAATGTGACCTAGTCTCCGATGCCATAGTTCCTGGCTTTCCTCTGATAACATGGCACTTTCAGGTTTGGGAGAATTTACTGAAAGAGTCAACTTATAGAGTTTGTTAACAAGATAAGCTGTAGCAATCTGTGAGTTGCCTTTCTTTATGACAGCTTTTCCATCATGGAAAATAATAGTAAAACCTAGTTGTTCAAGCTTTTGAACTGACAACAGATTCAGCTCAAGTCCAGGTACGTACAAAACATCATTGATTGTTATTTCAAGTTTCTTTCCCTCTTGTAGCGAGTACAATTTCATATTTCCCTTCTTGCTAGCCTTTAGGGTAACACCCCTTTTAGCAACCTGTATTTTGATTTCAGGCAAAATATCTTGAACATCATGCATATTATGGGTTTCACTTACCATATGCTCTGTAGCTCCTGAGTCTAGAAACCACTCAACTACACACTTACTGTTAGCATTGTTAGCCATTGTAGTTGTAGATAGAAAAGCATACTTTTGTTCATGTTCTACTTCCTGTACTGAGTGAGCACTTTGAGAACTTGGGCCTTCTTGACCTGAATTATGCACATGATACTTCTTCTTAGGGGTAGGACAATTACTCCTCATATGCCCTTGACCACCACAATTGTGGCATTTAAACTGAAACTTAGATGGTTTAGCAAATGATTGTGATTTAGGAAATGATTGTGATGTACCTTTGTACTGAGAATGAGATTTCCTCTGGCTTGAGTGATTCACTGCTTGTGTATGAAAAACTGAAGATTCATTCATCTTGTTTTTACTTTTACAATTCCTCTTTGTCTCCTCATCCAAGAGGCGACCCTTCACAAAAGAAAGAGTCAACTTATCCGAGAGTGTTTCAATTGCTGTCACAACCATGTTATATTCCACTGGCATTGTCAATAAAAGGTGACAAATGATATCCATTTCTTCTATATTTCCACCTGCTGTCTTCAAGTCTCTGACTAATTTGTCAAATTTGAGGAAATGCTTTTCCATTGTTTCTGAGCTCGGGTTATGCTTCATAGACAACAATAACTTCCGTACATGAAGCTGACTTGCAATCCCTTTTCCGTTGGAACACGGATGGCTAAACTGTTCCATAGTTCAAAGGAAACTAGACTCTTCCCTTGCAATATTCCAGTTGGGCTATCAGAGATAGAACTAATTATCAATCTTTTGCAATACTTGTCCCTTTGAACAACCTTGGAGTTGTTGGCTTCCTTGTTTTCTTGTATCATTGTACTGACATCTCTTTGCACAAATTCCAGCAAGTCCTTTTCGTCCAGGAGAACTTCCAGGCGAAAACGCCAAATTGTCATAGTTGGTTCCGTCCAACAGGGGTACGTGAAATTTTTCCTCCAACTGTTGGCGTTGTTCATCCATAATTCCTTTGTTATTCAAAGTGTACAACAAAGGTGACAATCAGTTATGGAACCTGGGCCCCATAACCTGTTAGCAGAGCGTGGTTCTAAGAAAGCAACAATAAGAAGGCACTGACTTCATTTGGATGAACGATTATACTTTATTTATACAAAAGACAAAACAGTCAAAAGCAGAAAAAGCACATAATAACAATGGCGATTTTGGAAAGTTGAAAAAGCTCAGAGAGTAACAAAGAAAAAGAATCGATATCGAGTTCTAATAATCGATACTTAACTATCGATTTACAATATCGATTAAATCGCATGGCGCGAGTATTCAAAAATGGTACCTAACTGATTAGTTAAATTGATATTCCAACATTACTATCTATCTCAGGTATCTACCTAAGCAAAACAAAACTTACGTTACGTGTAGTATGAAAGAGTCCCTACCATGGATCTAATCCTATCTATATCTCGTTTAGGTAAACTACCTACTATCACACCTCACGTAAGTGACACGAGTCTCCACATGCAAGACAAATGAAAACACTTGACCTCACAGTGTTAATTTAGGAGGGTATTACTTTATATTGCTGACCGCTAGCTAATTAATCTCATAGGACAATACAATGTTGTGCAGCACAACACTACAGTGAATACAGTTGTGAAAAAAACTTATGTCATGGGAATATAATAATCAGGAGCTTAGAATTCATTATGAGCAACTCCAACCTATTACATTTAAAGCCGAACCGTGAATAACCACTAGACCCTCTGTCACGACGCAAGTTAGATGGTACCCGGTAGCGCTAGGTATGTACTTGGTGGCAGATACGGTAGTGGACACTGGTAAAGGTAAGCTCTCAAATCTGTGCCCTGTGCTCAACTAGCGTGCTTCTAAGTAATCTATACATAAAATGTATTGATCAGGGGTAATACTGAATACATTCTACGTATAGTATCGGGATACGGATCCAGCATCTATCCGATTCATTGTGAGCACAGAAAAGTATTCGAATAACTTTTCATTCGTACTCATCATATTCATCGCGTATGTAGATACAGACACCTTTTTTTCTCTATCTCTTCATGTTTCATGTACTCAAACTCAATACTCTAATAAGTATTACTCATAAATTCTATCTACAAGTAATAAAGATACCTAATTAGTAGCAATGATTAGCTCCTTTGACTAACCATCGGATACTATTCTTGTCAGTAATCGAGTATGGTATTGTTGCGATCGGGATCGTACTGATATTGTGCATCGTAGTAAGAGTAAGGTATTACTCGTATCCATCTCTAATATGTGTATACTTATAGTTGGTAGAATATTTCTCTGAATACTTCATCCTGTGATGTCTATAATTTCTTCGCTGTATTCTTCTCAATATAGCATTCCCTACAAGTTACAATGTTCGCACTATTCACCAGTTTTCATTCCTTTCCCCACTGACCAAAGTGGCCAAAATGTTCAGCACAAGATGTTATTTGTGCTTCTCTAGGTATCCATTCTATCTATAATCAACAACAGGTAAGGTTACTGTATTCACTCTGAGTAGATCATAGATAAAGACCGGCTTCGAGTGTTTCTTCATGCATGCTTGAATAAACGTATACTCTCGCTGGCTTGAGATTGGTTACCTTCTGTTTCAATCCTTTGCTGAAAGACTGTAAACATAGAGATTAACAATTGGATGTAAGTAAGGTTACTTTTTGTTCATTTGGACAAGAAGGTAACTTGCGCAAGTCCATAATGTAAGTAGGTACCTAGGTAGGGTGAATATAACCTCCCACTGAAGTCTATGAGGCACTTTGCGCTATAGTCAACCGCCCTGTATTGTTCTCTTGAGGCAGTAGTGCATCCTGAAATAGTCAGGAATCTGACTGAGGTGCTTAGACGGTATTAAGCTAATAGATCACGTTCAGTTTCCGATTTCTCTCTGTAACCCAATTGGGTAAGTGTCAGACTCGCGACCCAAGAGTGCACGCCGAAGTAAACTGAAATATCAGGTGGGAGTAAACATGGAGTATTATGTAATGGAAATATTTCCCAGGTAAGTAAAATGGATTGTAGTTAATTAAATTGAATATTTAAGGTAAGGTAAACTGGGATGGTAATTAATGTTCTGGTCCCAAGAATGCGAAATCGAAACATAACCCTAAAACCCACTGTTGGCCGGCGTCACATTTACAAACATTGCATGTGAATACGCCTTTGCTAGGTTCTTCAGCGCTGCAGCAATCCAATCGCACTGATTTGGCCTTCCGAATCGAACGGCCTGTGAGATTCCACGGCAAATCGCTTGGAGCAACTACGGGTTGCTTTGATAACAATCAGCGGAACCATATTGGACGTGGTTAGGACCAGGTTACACCCCGAAAAGGGACCGAGCCCACAACTCGGCGGGCAAGACTCCGTTGTATTCTTTTGACTTTGTGTTTGAGGGAAGAATCTTGGGAATGTGTCGCATTGCCTCGTTGGAGTTACAAATCGCGCAGACTGCAACATAGACCTCAAGCACAACTCGGTTGTCAGTGCTTAAGATCCCATTATTAACCCTTGCTGATAAAAGCTCTTCGTAAAATTATACAAGTTGATGTATTTTAGGGGGAGTACTTAGTCGTTCATTCTGGAGTACTTTGGTACTGTTGTGAGTATTCCGACTCCGTGGGGCTTTATCGGTCGTCGCGGTAGCTACAAAAGGGTGTGTCTTCTATGTTGGTTACCCACAGGTTGCACGAATTAAAATTAGGCAGCTCTCGAACATGCATAAGTTACACTTATTAACGTCTCGGACATCTCGTATTTGAGCATTGCTTCGTGCAGTTTTTTACGTTTAGTACCTTAATGTAGAATAAATTAGATTAGGGAGTGTTGTGGACTTTTGCCGGATGAAGAGACATCGCGTATTTAGGCATTCATCGAGACAGTTGACGAAATGAACGCCCCGCCCGCGTCGGTGCGGGTGAATTAATCGAGATGAAGGAATGAGCATCCAGGACGGTGTTACTAGCTAGCTCC
>NW_007515427.1:8972-10342 GCF_000475195.1 Diaphorina citri
GGTGCGTGGATTGCGGGCAGAATTTTATATCAGCTTAACTACGAGGACAAACGGTTAGCAGAGATCCACGAGAAGGGTGAAACACTCCAAATAAGCATCATTCAACGTGGCGCACTATGGAAAGTCGTGTGATTTCACACCGCAGATTGTTTTTTTTTTTGGCTGTGTGCTGGGGATTTTTGGCGCGGCGACGTGAGAGAAGGGGGGTGGAGGATGTTGCTCTTAAAGGCGGGGCGCAGATGCAGGGCAGGAAAGACATCCAAATTTGAACAAGAAAAGAGATTAACCTGCAGGTTATAAGACCTACACGAAGTCCACTGAAAAGGTTGAAACACACTGGACCACAACAAATTGGGGAGCTCGACCCTCTCGCACGTTCATATGCTATATAAGAATTATTTTATTTAGTTCTACTTGGCCAGCGACTATAGCGTATCTTTAGCTTACCAGGTTTAGTAAAGTTTCGTCAATAGCTATAGGCAAGTAATGCAGGACAGAAGGGTCATATGGTATGGGAACTGATAAAACAAACCGAAAGGTTACAGAGCGGTTCGAAGAGAAGGCGGACAAGGAGATGGAATCGCACGGACTTCATATAAGAACGATTATACGCTTTATTAATACAAAAGACAAAAACAGTCAAAAGCAGAAAAGCACATAATAACAATAACGGCGATTTAGGAAAGTTGAAAAAGCTCAGAGAGTAACAAAGAAAGAGAATCGATATCGAGTTCTAATAATCGATACTTAACTATCGATTTACAATATCGATTAAATCGCATGGCGCGAGTATTCAAAAATGGTACCTAACTGATTAGTTAAATTGATATTCCAACACTCCCCTTCAATTTAACAATCATGACAAAGGTTACAAATGCTATAAGAAAACAATATACATGATATTAGTAACAAAATAAAAATAAAACTTGATCCCTTAATAATCAATAACTACTTGTACCTATTCATTTTTTACTTGTGATTGAAAAGGCCAAGACTTGTGCACAAATTTCGAAATTTGTGACCACTCAAAGGCTTTGTGAGAACATCAGCCTTTTGATAATTTGTTGGTATATAAATTACATCAATTATACCCTTCCTATACATATCTTTAACAAGATTATACTTTGTGTCCACATGTCTTAGTCTTTTATCTTCCCATTTCTTTAGACAATGAATGGTGGATTGATTGTCCTCATATATTTTGATAGGATCCTTTATTTCAGCTCCTAATTCAAGAATCAGCCGTCTAAGCCAAATCATAGCCATAACTGCAGTCCCAAGAGAAACATACTCTGCTTCAGTAGAAGATTGAGCTACGGCAGTTTGTTTCCTAGTGGCCCATAGTACATTGTTTCCGAACACTTCAAAAA
>NW_007515428.1:0-241 GCF_000475195.1 Diaphorina citri
AGCGCAGGTTGTGTCCGATTCATACACTTTAAATAAGAAAAGAGAGAAAAGGAAATGAAAAAAGTAAAGAGAGAGAGAAAGGGAAACACCTACAGACTAGTGAGCATAGAGTGAGAGGGAAAGAGAAAAATAAAAACAGTAGGTAGCACAACGTCAGCAAAATAAGGGAAGGTAAACAAGAAACTAAATAAATAAATACCTAGGTATAAAAAAAGCAATAGGATTATTGCACAATTCTTAC
>NW_007515429.1:0-241 GCF_000475195.1 Diaphorina citri
GAAAAATATTGTGATAACAAGCCTAACAAGTTTGACATCATCCTTATTTCATTTTCTTATTTCTCTTGTTCTTCTTCCTGCTTTCCTCCTCCTACTCCTTTTTCTTCGTCTTCTTTTCCACTTCCTCCTTTCTCTCCTCTTTCTTCTCCATCTCTTCCTCCTTCGTCATCTTTTCCTTCTTCTTTCCTTCATCTATTATTTACTAGCTCGTTCGTTTGCTTTGATGTCTTTCTGAAGGCAT
>NW_007515430.1:0-241 GCF_000475195.1 Diaphorina citri
CGTGCAAGGCGAGTGCAGTGACCACTACGCCATGGGAGCTGAAGTATGTAGGTACCATGTGTATCCTGCTGAAATGACGCTTGAAGTTCCTTCCTGTGTAGTTATACCTACCTACATACCTAGATATATTCTGTTCACATAATGTATATCTGTCTACATATAGATACTGGTACATACCTAAATATATTCTGTAAGTTCCCACTTTCTTTCTCCCACGAGTTACAATTTGGAAACATGATGG
>NW_007515431.1:0-241 GCF_000475195.1 Diaphorina citri
CCTCAATAGCGGCATTCGTCACCCATGTTGTCTCGATTGGCGCCTGGAAAGTAAGAATTTAAGTGCATGAAGAGAGTTCCACATCTCTTTATAGTCGTCTCAGCTCCCATGGCGTAGTGGTCACTGCACACGCCTTGCACGCGGGAGACCCGGGTTCGATTCCCGGGGTCAAGAAATTTGTATCATGCAAATGATTGATCCCGTGACTGGCTGTTGCGGGGCCCACTCAGCCTCGTGAGGA
>NW_007515432.1:0-241 GCF_000475195.1 Diaphorina citri
TTTTTTTTTTTTTTTTTTTTTTTTTTTTTTATGTCCTTGTAGGCAATGTAGTTTAAATGGGAGTGTTCCCACCTTCCCACTACGCACTACACGATTTTTTTCGAACGACATAAAAATGTCCTTGTAGGCAATGTAATTCAAATGAGTGTTCCCACCTTCCCATTACGCACGACACGATTTTTTCCCGAACGACAAGTGGGAACAGGCCTCAAGCCACGAATGTTGCTTTCAACAATATGCA
>NW_007515433.1:0-241 GCF_000475195.1 Diaphorina citri
AGACCATACAAGAGAGAGAGAGAGAGAAGGAGAGCGCGAATGATGTTTATTTAATTTGCATTCTCTAGAGATGGTGAAAAAAATCTGGTGTGATCATCACAAGACTTACTATTAAATTACGGAATTACAAAATGGTGTGGCCCAGCTTAGTTGGTAGTGCGTCTGCTTTGTAAGCGCTAGGCCGCGGGCTCGATTCCCGCCCGGGGCGGATTTTATCCTGATGGGATAATGTTCGTTCTCG
>NW_007515434.1:0-241 GCF_000475195.1 Diaphorina citri
GGGGGGGGGTGGATGCTCCAAATGTTTGAAGTCTGCCGTACAGTAAAGGAGAAAAATGGAGTTCCATTACGGCCCTGTTATTTAGTGTTGACAATGGTAGGCTTTTATTTGTTAGGTTTATATTAGACATCCTATGTATGTATTAACATCATTCTTAACCGTATAGTAGTACCTAGTATCCAATAATAATAAAAACGCTAAGAATAATGGTAGGCTTGTAAACTTGTGATTTAAAGGATAT
>NW_007515435.1:0-241 GCF_000475195.1 Diaphorina citri
ATGAGAGGATTTTGGTCGAATGAAATGAAAAGCAAGCGGATAAATCAACAAGTACCGATGCCGCAACCTTAAATAACGCGAGACCAAAAATCTAGCAATATTAATGGCCGGATCTGAGTTTAATTTTTTTTAATATGAGTGTTCCACCGCCATTTTTATTTCGAAGCAATGAAACAACTGCTACATTAGACGCATGTGGTCTGTGTCGTAGCATGCCCATCCCGTAGTATGCCTCTCATCA
>NW_007515436.1:0-241 GCF_000475195.1 Diaphorina citri
TACTACCTACCCTCAGTAATCTAGAAAGAAATTCGAGTACAATAATGTAGTTACCTACTTACTTACCTACCTACATACCTACTGTTCAAGTACCTTTTTATCTAATTTTACATTTAAGAATATTTTAGTGTGCATACTTAGGTATCTTTTACCTGTTACTTAAATGATAGGTATTTATTTTTCAGGAGTAGAAGTAATTAAATATTGACAGTAACAATAGTATGTAAAGAGAGAATAAAAG
>NW_007515437.1:0-241 GCF_000475195.1 Diaphorina citri
GTAAAAATATTAGGTTTGATAAGGTAAAATGCTCTATTTTCTGATAGAATAATCATCCTATTGTCATCCAAGATAATAATATTATGTATGTATGCACCTACAATGTACAATTATTGTAGATGAGTCTACCCAGTTTCAAATACATATTGGAATCAATAGGCCTGGTAAATGTGACTCAAATGTGAGTTACAAGCTTACTAGACCCATTTTATGTGCCAATTTCCTGAGATAAACATTATTT
>NW_007515438.1:0-241 GCF_000475195.1 Diaphorina citri
GCCAATGGCATATGGTTTATTTTTGATGAAATTCTTTTAATTCCAAAAGTTAATCAATCCGACAGCTCTATCTTATAAGTATATTTCTATATACTTTATATTGTATTTTCTATATCTGAACGTATTTCTTCATCTAAAATAGTTTTCTTTAATATTCGAAAGCCTTCCAATTTTCTATCGATCATATCTATTTATTATTTCGTTTTCTTTTTTTATTTGCATGACTCTAATTTTGTTTCCT
>NW_007515439.1:0-241 GCF_000475195.1 Diaphorina citri
GTGCGGAGACATGGACGCTCACCAAAAAACTTGAGAACAAACTAAAAGTGTTTGAAAACAGTGTTCTACGCCAGATCTACGGACCAATCAACGAAAACGGAGAATGGAGGCGAAGGAGAAACAGGGAACTGAGAGCCTTATATGACAACCCAGACATAGTGACAACAATCAAAACGAGACGGCTCCAATGGTATGGTCACGTGATGCGAGGTAGCAACGAACTCGCTAGAGATGTATTAAT
>NW_007515440.1:0-241 GCF_000475195.1 Diaphorina citri
ACTACCTATCTGATCGGATATTGGGAGATGATTTGATGAATCATTGGACAATTTGTTGATCTGCTTCCCAAGGCATCTTATCTGTTTGTACGACTCATTTGTGCGATTCTCAGTAAGAAATTGTAGTCATTTCCTTCAAATCTTCCATTGGAACGGACACATCATGATCCCTTTGCATTCGTTCCAAGGTAGAAAGGTGTGTTTGTAATCAGAGGTTATCGAAAATTATTGTACATACATA
>NW_007515441.1:0-241 GCF_000475195.1 Diaphorina citri
GACATTGCAAGTTAATTAGAACAAATCGCTTTTACCTACATGCTTTTATTCAACTCGAGATCTCTTCTTGTATAGGCCAAACATAGTAGATGTCTTTTAAGCCACTTTTACTCGGCTTTTGTGGATATCTCAGCTTTACTCGGCTACTTTTACTCGGCTCGGCACAGCATTCTAAGCGCCTTCTGTGCAATACATCCAATTTTTCATCAATATTTTTTTTTACATTGGTAATACCACTACT
>NW_007515442.1:0-241 GCF_000475195.1 Diaphorina citri
CGTGTGTTATCAAAGTATTAACATCAAGATCAACGTAGGTACTCTCGGGATGGAAATACTCCATTTTCGATCGACATTTTTTTTTCTTTTTTTTTTTGGGACCAACACTCAATCGACTGGGACATACCGATTTAGTGTAGATGCAGCGTCTTTACATGAATTGAGGAGATGAAAATCCAAGAATTGCTCTTGACGTTCGCGTGCCTCCCAGCACACTTAGAAAATACCAATAAATTGACAC
>NW_007515443.1:0-241 GCF_000475195.1 Diaphorina citri
TTGACCAAAATAACGTTAAAGAGTTTTTCGTCAAATGACGTTAAAGAGTTTGGTTAACGGGACGCTAATTTTGGTTGCAAAAACTCGCTGGTATGAGTATTCAATCTGTGGGCTCAGTAAGAGCCCGTTACCACCCGATTAGGGGTCTGTACGGTTCTTTAAAATTGACCGTCGTATGTATGAAATCTAAAGATAAACTTAAGTTTAACTTGAAATGAAAATCTTGCCAAATTTCATGAAA
>NW_007515444.1:0-241 GCF_000475195.1 Diaphorina citri
AAGACAGCATTTTCCAAACAGTGAAAGTGCGGCATTTTTTTGACAGTTTAATCATTAGTCTTGACCATCATTTATCATTGGTTTTGACCTCCATTCGTTGAACCTGAGCTGTGAGTTGTGAGACCTCTTCTTGATTAGAAGTAGTATAAGTACGAGGGGTCAAATAAAAAATATGTAGTAAGTATTGTACGGGGGTCAAATAGAACATGTGAGTGCGAGGGTCAGATAGAAAATGAACCTG
>NW_007515445.1:0-241 GCF_000475195.1 Diaphorina citri
GACCTATATATCAAATTAAAGGTCTTTTTACCAGGATCACGAAAATGGTGGTGCAAATTTTGTCCTAAAAACCATAAAGCCAAAAAATTGTTTTTGGGGGATTTTTTCACATTTTCTCACACAAATGAGCTCTGATCTTGAAATTTGTCGCGACGACCTATACACTCAAAGCGAGAAAGTTTTAGATAACACTTCAGTCGTTATTTTAAGACCGGTTTTAGCGTCACCTATGTTAAGCTAC
>NW_007515446.1:0-241 GCF_000475195.1 Diaphorina citri
TGTGTATTTCCTATGGGGGAACTAAAAAACGTCAATAACTTGGGAACGGTTTGGAATTTTGGGAGTTTCCGATTTTTCTCAGTATGTACAAAAAATAAGGAATCCAATGGTGAAAACAGCATCTTCCTAGCTCATCTAGAAGTGGGTTAGAATTAGTATGAGAGAGTGAGTCAGTGAGTGAGTCAGTCAGTTACACAAGGGGCTGTATATATTTAGGACTCGCACTTCGTGCTCGGGAGGG
>NW_007515447.1:0-241 GCF_000475195.1 Diaphorina citri
CAGACGGACATCATCTATCAGATCTACCCAAGGTCATTCAAGGACATCAACGGTGATGGTGTAGGGGATTTGAAAGGTGAGATTGTAAATGTAAATGCAGTTTCTTTGTTTTATTATGTCACAACTTTGGTGCTCACTGCAGCATTGTAGGATTTTCCCACCCTCTCAATAATCCTATAATCCAATGTTTACCTACCATGCTGGCACCGGTCGCTATGCGCATTTATATGTCATAGCTACT
>NW_007515448.1:0-241 GCF_000475195.1 Diaphorina citri
AAAAATTGTTTCACCGCTCAGAGACTCGTGTGGTCTGTGTTGTAGAATGACCATCCCATAGTATAGCGGTATTTTTTTTATCAACATGATTCAACCAAGGAGATGCCTCTTTAGACGTACACTTTTGCTGCTACAGCCCACTTATAAAATTTTGCTATCTCCTTTATTTATTTTATTTATTATGGGACTGGTTGCTCCTCTCCCAAGAGAGTATGCAATTAACACTGCGACCTCTGTAGAT
>NW_007515449.1:0-241 GCF_000475195.1 Diaphorina citri
GAACCGCGATTTCAGGTCAAATTAGTGGATGTGACAAACTTACATCTTGATAAGTTCATACTGATGAAAAGATTACGTAAGATTGTTAATCCAAAAACCTTTACTTATTAAAAATATTAAAATCTAAATATCCACAAACCTCTACTTACCAATCTAAATAATGATTATATCCTCGTATTCCTTATACTCATATGCATATTTGTGTTGTTGAATTCCTCAAATGCATAATTATTAACCTGGT
>NW_007515450.1:0-241 GCF_000475195.1 Diaphorina citri
TCGGGCCGTAATCTCAGTTTCGTGTATACACCTGATGCAAGTCTGCTGCGGAAGCTTACAGTGACTTTAAACAATCTACAGGTAATCCTTATCTGTTTGGGACTTTAGGTTATTTTTTGAAGAGAGGAAAGACCAGAATGTGATAACAGTAGAACATCTCCTACTACACTGCAACAAACTAAGATTTAGACCTCCTTCGTTTCTTGGCAACTCCCTATCCAATATCCTATCCGACAATCCC
>NW_007515451.1:0-241 GCF_000475195.1 Diaphorina citri
TGGAAGTGAGTGTGTTAATAGAGGTTGTGGAAAAGAGTGCGTTAATAGACAACAGAAAGGTAAGTCAACTTTGAAAGTCTGAACCAATTGGTAAGTTGCTACAGTGATCTGTTACGTTAGTTAATTGAATGCTGGTATTCCATGACAAAGGTGATGCTTGTTCAGAAAATATCGAGACGAAACAAAGCATAAAACACTAGTAAAACTGGATTTGGAAATAGTCAACGACAAAACATGTTAA
>NW_007515452.1:0-241 GCF_000475195.1 Diaphorina citri
AACAAGGTAGGAACAAACCTCGTTTTTTTTATTATTTTTTTTTCAAGAAATTTGATAGAAGGAATTGTGACAACGGAGGTCTTATCGTCCCAAAATCCAAGAGAGGAGGACAGGATAGAAAGCCAGCCGTTCCGAGAACGAACCTTATCTGTTTCAGATAATGTTGGCCCGAGCGAGAATCAAACCCACGACCTAACCTTTCATCTTTTAAGGGCCGTTTAGATGGTCAGTCCCGGACTGC
>NW_007515453.1:0-241 GCF_000475195.1 Diaphorina citri
TTTTGAGTCAAAAGTTACAATTTTGAGACATCAACTTTAATGGTCCCAATTGATACATATGCTTCTGTCATTTTGAGATGTAAATTGTAACCGCGGTGGTGTCTTAAAATTGCACTTTTGAGACACCAACGTTAATGGTCCCAAATGACATGCTTCTGTCATTTAAGATGTAGATTGAGACCGCGTTGTTGTCTCAAAATTGCCGTTTTGTCTCAAAAATGGAGCGAAAACCCCTAGCAGA
>NW_007515454.1:0-241 GCF_000475195.1 Diaphorina citri
GAGCTTGATTTCGTCTGAAAGCGAGAAAGAGGGATGTCAGTGGCAGTGGGTGTGTTGAAAATCGATTGTAGTAGGGAGTTTAACTTTAGCATTAGCCGTATTTTCCTGTCGCAATTTCCCCTATTCTGAAGCTTGTTTCCCCTATTTTGGCGTGATAGCGCACTGAGAAAAAAACTAGGGTGCCGGCAGCCCAATCGGGTGACTGGGTTCCGGCACTCTAATATTGAACTCTATGTCGGGA
>NW_007515455.1:0-241 GCF_000475195.1 Diaphorina citri
GGCTTGATTGATACGACCCCACTTGAACAGTCGCCTCTCCTCTATAAATCTCTCAATGTGAGACTTGTATGTAGCAATAGGTAAGATTAGACGTACGTAGGCGCTTAGACTGGATTCTGAAAGAATGAGATCGTGTGTGAAGGTGCTTCTTTGCTATGTGGATTTTGATATAGGAAAATGTTCACCATAAATACAATGCAAAAAAGTGGCATAAGCCAAATTTGAGGAGTACCTGTAACCT
>NW_007515456.1:0-241 GCF_000475195.1 Diaphorina citri
AATGTATATCCCCGACATAACAACACAAAGTGTCGTATTTATAATTCTAATACTCGGGCTGCACACTGTCTTTCGTGTGTCTCTTGAGTTCCAATGAGGAGTATTGGAATTTTTTTGCAGTTTTCAAGTTGCTTTTCCTCAATGAATACGAGGTATAGGTATCCCTCGAAATTGACTGTCGGTTGATGCCCTTGTTGAAAAGTCGTCAAACAATGGAAGATGTACTTCAATTTACCTCGGA
>NW_007515457.1:0-241 GCF_000475195.1 Diaphorina citri
CGTGAAAATTGCTCAAAGCGCGGAGTATCCATCGGGGCCTGTGGCGCGATATTGTCGCGCCGCTGATTTGGAATAAGGAGATGCGCTACTGAAAGTCGCGCGTCTACGCTAAGGCCCATCTCATATTGGACGCGTAGACGGATGACTTTGAGTAGCTCGTAATCGTCTGCAAATTCTGCAATACCAAACCTATGAAAATGATAGACTAGCCAGCCTAGTTAGCTTAGTTGGTAGTGCGTCT
>NW_007515458.1:0-241 GCF_000475195.1 Diaphorina citri
GAGTAGTAAGTAGAGTTTTCCCAATTCCTTCTTGAAAAAAAAAAAATAATAATAATAAAATAAAAATAAAGAAGAAAAAAAAAACTAAAGTTTCATAGAAGGAACTGTAACAACGAAGGTCTTATCGTCCCGAAATCGAAGAGCTCAGGACAGCATAAGAGAAAATCAGTCGTTCCGAGAACGAGCCGAAACTGTTTAGGACAAAATCCGCCCTGGGCGTACATCGATCCCGCGATGATGC
>NW_007515459.1:0-241 GCF_000475195.1 Diaphorina citri
TGTGGACGAGGGGGAAATTATTGGATATATTAAACATATGAGGGGAGGATCAAGTCCAGGGCCAGATCAAATACATGTGAACACACTTAAACACATAGCACAAAACATAATTAAACCACTTGCTTACATTATAAATCTTAGTCTAGAAAAAGGTGTTTTTCCAGATGTGTTGAAGGGTTCTACAATTGTTCCCTTGTTTAAACAAGGTAATTCCGCGGATGTGAATAACTATAGACCGATT
>NW_007515460.1:0-241 GCF_000475195.1 Diaphorina citri
AATAGGTCCTTCTTAAACATGTAGTTTGGAATAGTCTTCTGATATAATACGTATTGTTCAATGAGAATCTTCTATTCATTTTACTCCCGGCGAAAGATTGGTTCGCATTGAGAGATTAGGCACAGAATTCAATAATATAGGTACAAAATGAAACGTGAACTTAATGTTTTCGATTTAACAACCATCCCTTCCTCGGGTTTCGATCGATTCTTCCTTTATTGAACATCGATCGTCAATCGCG
>NW_007515461.1:0-241 GCF_000475195.1 Diaphorina citri
TTTAGTAAAAAGAAGATAGGTATACAAGATTTAGTAAAATGATTGACAAAATAGGCCTTGAAAGTGATTTAACAAAAAAAGACCACATAACAACTGGTATAACGAATTGCAATTCTTGGACTGCAAAATTAGCACAAATGTCAATCTATTGTCAACAAAAGATAAAAAAATTACATTTGATGTCCTTTGAGAATCAAAGGGCAGAGAAAAGGGAAGAAAAATGGTGAGATAGAACAGTAAG
>NW_007515462.1:0-241 GCF_000475195.1 Diaphorina citri
TACAACGAACACTGATATAAATTTGCAGTTTTATTATTAGATACACTCATATATTGCAGATTAGCTTGTGCTTTCTTGGAAAAAATCGGTTTGCTTACATACCGAAATTGGGTAATTCACTTCAATAACACGGGAGGTAGGCACATGGTACGACTGATTTTACTGTCAAAAAACTAATACTTAAAAAATTCACTAAGAAAAAATATTGAACTGCTTCGACATCCTACAACGACACACATTG
>NW_007515463.1:0-241 GCF_000475195.1 Diaphorina citri
ATTGGTCAACTCTGGTGGTCACTGGTCTACAGGACTTAATGGTGGTATGGTCACTTTCTGAGTCCCTAGAAGATTTTCTGAATCTCTTTATTGCTTTTGGAACAACCAGTAAGGTTAGATGCATAATTGTGTACTTATTTCAAGATTACTACTGATCACCGAGTAAAGTCACTCAATCAACCAATCGATATTTTATTATGTATGTAGGTAGGTATATTTGATACAATTTACTACAGTACTG
>NW_007515464.1:0-241 GCF_000475195.1 Diaphorina citri
TTGTTGAGAACGAATAAAACTCTTCACTCCCCATAGTGCCCATAACGAATGGACTAAAAAATGTGAAGATTAAGAAAAAGTCTTTAAGGCTAAACCTACTTTTTGCTTTCTTTATCTGCAGTATACTATATTAAAAGATTGTTTTAATAGTATTATTAGGTAGGTAGGTAGGTAGCCACCTATTTATTTCAAAATTTGGTGGGACCTAAGACACTACTTTAAACCTAAATTGAAATAATAA
>NW_007515465.1:0-241 GCF_000475195.1 Diaphorina citri
CGGAAGTTGATGCAAAGTTATGCAACAAAATCATGGAATGCCATGAGACCCTCCATGGCTCTATGTAATCAAGTTAATTAATCCAAGTATTTCTGTGTGTACCTACTCCTCTTGACACATTACATGCCTCTTGAGTATCTTGGAATATTGCTTGCAATGCATCTTGTCAACTTAAATGTGCATAGGTACTTCAAACGGAAAAGGCTTCATAAGTGTATTTTGTCGGTGGTCATTTGATGCC
>NW_007515466.1:0-241 GCF_000475195.1 Diaphorina citri
AGAACGAACATTATCCCATCAGGATAAAATCCACCCCGGGCGGGAATTGAACCCGCGGCCTAGCGCTTACAAGGCAGATGCACTACCAACTAAGCTAACTAGGCTGGCTGTGCCTACCTCTTTGATGACATTCTAAGCTCATAAATTTCAATAGAAAGGGTAGGTGTTTTAATCTATTGGGAAAAGTAAGAAAACTGGGAACAACATTATTTTGGAGCTGTCAAAAGCAGACTGACTTTAT
>NW_007515467.1:0-241 GCF_000475195.1 Diaphorina citri
ACCTACCAATACCGTCCTATTTATTGAACAATAAAGCCTATGTCTCTCTCTCTCTCTCTCTCTCTCGCTCTCCCTCTCTCTCTCTCTCTCTCTCTCCCTTTCTCTCTCTCTCTACCTCTCCCTAACTCCCTGTCTCTTTTTCTTTCAATTACTCCTGTTTTATATTCTCTTTCTCGTTCTCTTTGTCTTTCGCTCTCTCTCTCTCTCTCTCTCTCTCTCTCTCTTTCTCCTTCTTCTTCTT
>NW_007515468.1:0-241 GCF_000475195.1 Diaphorina citri
TATTTAATAAAAATATTAATTTAAATTTGATAAATAATGATGATTGTTATAGTATATACATAAAAATGAAAAATTTTTTTATATGTATTCATAATTTTTGTGAGTTTGATAATTCAATAGTAAGAATGATAAATAATAAAATTGGTATTTCTAATAATGGAAAACTACAACTATTTGATGGAATCACAGGAATAAAATATCTTAAAAAAATCAATGTTGGATATATATATTTTATGAAATT
>NW_007515469.1:0-241 GCF_000475195.1 Diaphorina citri
AACTGCCCAATTTGTAAGTTGCCATTTTGCCAAAGTGACAGTATAAAACTCACAAAGAGTTTTTAAACTTTTAAAAAAACAATGTGAAATCTATGTCAATTATGTAAAAAAGAAGCATGGTTTTTCTCGTAGATTCTCGAAAGGAGTAGTCACCTAAGGGTCAGAAGTTGCCTAGTTTTATTTTGTTTACTAGGATACCAGTCATGAATTTATGAATTTATGAATCCTCGCTGTGGAGGCA
>NW_007515470.1:0-241 GCF_000475195.1 Diaphorina citri
CAAACGTTGTGAAGAAGCTCTGCTTCACCACAAAGAGATTTGATAAAAAAAAAAGACCCTGGGACTCGAACCAAGGACCTTCCACTTACCCTCCGGTTTGGTAGAATCTGCCGTGGATATAAACACCTGAACCTTGTTTTCCTTCCATCTGCGGATACATAGGGACTGGTATCCTGATTTAACTCCACTACGGGAGGTGAGCACGATCTTCTTGGCACCTCGGAATATCAGCCAGTTGGCT
>NW_007515471.1:0-241 GCF_000475195.1 Diaphorina citri
GTGCATCCACACTTCAGTCAACCTATGTCGATCACCGTCGCCTGAAATCCTTGTCCAGATCTCCAGTTGTCCACTTTTCTAATGATGGATTCGGATTCCAGAATTTGATCTCAGGGTTTTCGGACAGTTTTTTGTCTTTGCTGTAGTTCTTTATGAGTAAAAGGTACCTCGGTATTTTATTAATTCTCTTGGCATGGTGCCTTCTCTTTGAATTTTGGATCCATTTTATTACTCCATTTTT
>NW_007515472.1:0-241 GCF_000475195.1 Diaphorina citri
ATTTATTGAGGTATTTGAAAAACCCTACAGTGAGCACCAAATTTGTGATATAATAACACAAAGAAACTTTTTTTTTTCCTTTCTTTACTTTTAAGAAAGAAAGTTATATTCACTTGAAAAATGAGACACAGGAATTCACCCGTGGGGACCTGTGTTTCCCACCCCCAGAGATTCGAACCCACATACCATGGACTGTGAGCCGGAGCGCTGATGAAGGTGGCCGTTGGCCTGCATGGGCGGA
>NW_007515473.1:0-241 GCF_000475195.1 Diaphorina citri
AAGTGAATATCAGTATGTAGGCACTGGGATAATAGTTTCCCACCTTCCCAATATTTCCACTTTCGCGCCAAACTAGATTCTTGTACTCGTTGGTATTTATCATAATAACAAACCTTGAAGTATTTTGCACACGATGCGTTTGAGTGAACACACTCTGAAGGCGCGATAAAAATTAAAAAAATCCGTTTACAATGAAAAGCGTGGTGGGAAATTATTATCCCAGAGACCGTTAAAGGGTTAA
>NW_007515474.1:0-241 GCF_000475195.1 Diaphorina citri
CTGAAATGAACAAAAGCAATACCGGTCAGACAAAATACTGGGAAATAGAATACGAATGATATCTACTTAGTAATAAAATAATAAAGAGCTAATGAAATTGATTGAACTTTTTTTTTTCCGAGAACTGAAGCACACTCATGAGAGAAATACAAAATAATAATATTGTTACAGAACGCGTCTAGAGAGAGTATTAGCTATTTATGTATCATGTATGAACTAAACGTGAAGCCTCGAGAAGTAA
>NW_007515475.1:0-241 GCF_000475195.1 Diaphorina citri
GACTCTGTGGTCATATACTGTGGAACCAATGATGTGGGTCGCTCTGAATGGAACGAGATAAAGGCCGGTCTCGATATTCTAATTACCAAGTTTAAACATTGTGATCGATTTTGTATCATAGGTGTACCTCTTAGGTTCAATACGAGGAAACTCAATTATCACATTGTAAGATTTAACACCAAGCTAAAAAATTATGTGAAATCAAAGGTTGCACATTTATTGTACATTCAACCAAATAATT
>NW_007515476.1:0-241 GCF_000475195.1 Diaphorina citri
CGTGCTGAGCCCCCAACACACGCTGGGGGCCCCGCCTCCCAGTACGCCGACCCCGCTGCTGGACGATAAGCTGACGGGGGGCGGGGCGCGGACCCCGTCCTCTGTGTCCAATCAGGTGAGAGATTTGTGTGTTGGTTGTTGGAAGGTACTAATTTTATGCCATTCGCGCGATAAAAATCGCATAGTGGAAACGTGTCGCGCGACACGAAAAAAAGTCGCGCGACCATGCGACTTCTATCCG
>NW_007515477.1:0-241 GCF_000475195.1 Diaphorina citri
ACGTATGAGATTCTTTCATTGTCCATTTGGACTTTTGGAATCGCCATGTGTAGGCACCTAAACTACCTATAGTCAAAGTGGAGGTCTGAAGGTAAGAAAAGTCCTAGAAAACTTACCAATGAGCTCTTTAAAAGAAAACTTGACGAATCTGGAGTAGCTGATGGCAAACAAGTCTCTGTAGTACACTTCACCATAGATGTAAAAGTTGGGCTCGTCCACAATATCCCTGGCATAGAAACGG
>NW_007515478.1:0-241 GCF_000475195.1 Diaphorina citri
CCACGTAATGTTACTTGGAATCCGCCATGCCCGGAAAATATATGACGAGGGAAAAGTGCAAAGGTCTGAACCTCTGATTAATATTTCCTCCCTCTTTCCCTTCTCTTTTCCCCCTATTTTTCCCCTTCCTCTTTATTATTTTTCCCCTTCTCTATTTTTTTTCCTTATTTTTGTTCTTCAAATTCTTCTCTCCTCCTTCGCTGAATTCTTGTTATTAATGTTACCTTTTAATAATCTGGGT
>NW_007515479.1:0-241 GCF_000475195.1 Diaphorina citri
TTAATGATAATCATCTAAGTAAATAGGTAAGAAGCTCTTATTCACTGAAAATGAGTACCTAAATTTATAGGTAGGTCCTTTCAATACACTCACCAAATGGCAATGTTGGTTCTTGACCCATGTACCTCCTTGGGTGTAAATAAATAAATTAAGTAGGATACATATATAAAATGGAAATAATTAAATTCTCCAAATAAAGTACCTACCCAAGTAATTAGAGAGAGAGAGAGAGAGAGATGCA
>NW_007515480.1:0-241 GCF_000475195.1 Diaphorina citri
AGATCCAACGATATTAAATCAATTCAAGGTAAGACTGGCCGCTTTAGACCAAACATTCCTTGAATTTGAAGCAGCACAGAACAAGATTGTTGAGCTCAATGCTCTGGTTGAGGAAGTTGACCAGATCAAAGACGTACTATCGGTGGGTAAGTCCTTTGAGGATATGTTTTACAATATTAAAAGTGCTGAGAGTACTTATGCTCCCCATGTTGTACCAGAACCAAACCCTGTGGTTCCACCT
>NW_007515481.1:0-241 GCF_000475195.1 Diaphorina citri
TGGGTGCACTCAGTCACTCATTCTCATTTCGTAAGTTTGAAAGCATCAAAGGCCTTTTTGTGGTTCACGAACAGTTGTGGGGGTCTGTTTTTGTAGATTTTTCCGACAGCAGAGTCGAACCTGGATAATAAAGTAGACAAAAACGTCCATAATATTGAGAAATGGTTTGAGCTCTCAATTATTCTGCTTTGATTGTACCTTCTTCCCTGTTTCCCTCCTAATTTAGGTACAATGTATCCGA
>NW_007515482.1:0-241 GCF_000475195.1 Diaphorina citri
CTTTGACTATTTTAGATACTATTCTATATTGTTCATACGTCTTAAAATAATAAATGAACAAGTAGCTCATCTTGAGTTGATATTAATTTAATAAATAGATATTTCTCGTTATAATAAATCACCCCATAATAAAACACATAACTATTCATTAATTTCCTCAATCGAAGTGTTTTCATTTGTCCTCTCGCCACGGGCCAAATAACCCCGTGACATAATTGGTGGAGGTGCGTTTTCTTCATTA
>NW_007515483.1:0-241 GCF_000475195.1 Diaphorina citri
GGAAGAGTTTGTTTTAGTTAACTTTACAGGTGAAAGCACGGAACTCATGGACTCTCCATTAGAGAGAGAGAGAGAGAGAGAGCTCCCAGAACAATGCCAGTGTTGGACCGCTATGGTCACTTGACGAAAAAACTAAAAAAAGGAGCTCTTTTTAAATCCCCGGTTACTTTTACGCGGGAGGGAGGGGAACAAATTAATGATCGATTGATAAAAATCGTATCTACCGAGGTATCTTTCTTGA
>NW_007515484.1:0-241 GCF_000475195.1 Diaphorina citri
TCTTGTAAACTTTGCCTATAAAATAAACATGGTAGGTACCTATATTCTATTATTTTAGGGAGTTACCCTTCCCAGTGGCACTATGTTTTTATTTATTTTATCTATCGGATTACCTATTACCTATCTGGTATTACCTGTAAATGTTACCTGTATTAGATTCTATATTCTCTAGTCAAAGTTCGTGATGCAAAATCAAGTTTGTCAGTTTGCGTGAGAGCTGAGCATTGAGTGATAAAGGAGG
>NW_007515485.1:0-241 GCF_000475195.1 Diaphorina citri
ATTCAATATCTACCCCACCCTCAAACATCAATGCTCAAGCTCAAGCTCCAAACTTGGACCCTAAACAGCATCCACAGAACAGCCAACCAAACCATCGAGGTTGCTTCATGAGCACCCTTAATAGCCTACCCAAACTAGGCAATCTAGGGAAAGACATTTATGCCATGTCACGAATTTTCAATCAAAGATACATAAAAACCTGTTTTTTTTTTTTTTTTTTTTTTTTTTTTTTTTTTTTTTA
>NW_007515486.1:0-241 GCF_000475195.1 Diaphorina citri
TCAGAAAGGTTTCCGCACATACCTACTTTGAAAAAACATCTGAATATTGAAACACTGGTGTATCCCGCGGCCGCAACCTCCCAAGGGGCCACGGGAATCAGGGACCCCAGAAGGACACATTCAGGGGCCCTAAAGACCTACATGGTATAATCTGCAGCATCCCCTATTGATCTATTGACCCAGGGACCTACTGGCAAAACCTCCCCCGAAAAAAGTATCGCCCACATTTGATGAGGGACAT
>NW_007515487.1:0-241 GCF_000475195.1 Diaphorina citri
ATTAAGAAATAAATAAAGATTTAAACGTGTCCACAATTATCCAGCATGAAGGAATCCCCTGAGTTTTGTAACGTAGTAATTGACCTTTTATTCATAATGTTTACCCAAATGCGTTTCCTCCAATACTAACTTTACTTTCCGAGTCTGGAACCACCTCAGATACGATGCCAGAATATTGATATATTCACGGCTACTTCATTTGCAGCCACAAGGTCTTCCATTTTCTTCAATAAAGTTGAAT
>NW_007515488.1:0-241 GCF_000475195.1 Diaphorina citri
GACAAATATAGACAAAACCGATAAAACGTTGTTTGTATATCTCAACCCAATAACGGCTCACCAAAGCTCATTAGCAAGAGATGATATGATAAGTTTCATTGACAAATCATTTTATGTGGTATCCACATCCACACCTCAACGTAGACGGAAGAATTACAAAACAATATCTGTAGGTAAAGTAAATTGAAGTTCTTTATAGGTACTTTCAGCATAGATATATTCCCATGTATTTGGATAATTT
>NW_007515489.1:0-241 GCF_000475195.1 Diaphorina citri
TTTCCGGTCTGTTGTTGCGTGCCGCAGATTGATGTTCTTTAATCCTAGTTTTCAAACTCCTCCTGGTCATACCAATGTCATACCCATGGACGGTCATCCTGGTCATACCCATGGACGACCAAAGTGGTGTATACAGAATGGGAAGGAATACATTGGTATGACTAGGAGGAGTTTGAAAACTAGGATTAAAGAACATCAATCTGCGGCACGCAACAACAGACCGGAAAAATCTAACTTTGCC
>NW_007515490.1:0-241 GCF_000475195.1 Diaphorina citri
ATTAAAAAAAAAAGGTCAACTAGACCTGACGATAGACTAGTGTCTGGCTGTGCGACTATAAACAGGGAGAAGAACAGCTAACCCTAACCAGCCTAGCTAGTTGGCTGTTCTTCAAAGGATTCTTTCTGCTTTTAAGGAACAAGCACAAGTCCTCACGATGGTTGACTGCGGTTCAAGACGAGCCAATTAAACATGGCTCGAGACCATCACCCTGGTGTATGGCTGATGGAAGAGATGTTTT
>NW_007515491.1:0-241 GCF_000475195.1 Diaphorina citri
GAGATAGAGAGAGGGAAAGAGAGAGAGAAAGAGAGGGAGATATATATATATAGATGAGAGAGAGAGATAAGAAGGATAGAGATGGAAGGAAGGAAATAAAAAAGATGAGAGAGAGAGATAAAGAGAGAAAGACAGATTGAGAGAGAAATAAGAAAGCTAAGAGACATGGAGAGAAATAAAAAACACGAGAGGGAGAGAGAGAGAGACAGAGAGAGGAGAAGAGAAATTAGAAAGATGATAG
>NW_007515492.1:0-241 GCF_000475195.1 Diaphorina citri
TTTCGTGTTCCTGGTAAAAAGACCTTTAATTTGATATATAGGTCGACCAGGTTTGGATAAGTCCTTCTATGGGAACAGTAATAATAAAGGAAGGACGGGCTAAAAAGGCCTTTTGTCCGGAACTTATTCCTCCTACTTTAGGTAGGTACCTCAGTAGATATACATAAATACCTACCATCTACGAAGATGTTACATATCTATTGTAGATGGTAGGTATTCACGTAAAACAGAACATTACTTT
>NW_007515493.1:0-241 GCF_000475195.1 Diaphorina citri
TGCTAAGGTCTTATCGTCCCGAAATCGAAGAGAGAAGGAAGACAGGATAGGAGAAAGCCAGCCGTTCCGAGAACGAATTTTCTGTTCATCCTGTATCCATCTTTAATCCGGTTAAGTCAATGTCACTTATTGTGTACATAGCAAAATTGCACCTAGATATACGTACGTACCTACTTTGTACCTAGATAGAGTAATATGGGAGATAATAATTTGGACTGACGTATTGAGGAGGGAGAGGGAG
>NW_007515494.1:0-241 GCF_000475195.1 Diaphorina citri
TTGACGCCCGTTGAAATAGACATAATGGAGGCAACTCTACAGTTTATATCATGTACAACCCAGAAATGCTATACCAATGTGTCTTAAAAGAAAAGGAGACAGTTTATTTGCGTTGGTTACAGACGTTATATTCTATTCAGTTCAAAATGAACTTACAAGGGGAAAAAAAGTCAAGCAAGACAATTGAAATTGAAAGTTTCTGACAGACGTACCGAAATACACATCATGATAACAAACTGTG
>NW_007515495.1:0-241 GCF_000475195.1 Diaphorina citri
TCACGACTTCACGAGTGTTTTATTAAGAACTTGGAATCTTGTACGAAATGTGGGAACTGTGGACAGCTGCCTTGAAATCTAATGGTTTCTTATTAAGTTGTATTCGACATTGTTTTTTTTTTACAAATATTGTTTTTTGTGGACATCTCATCCTCCTCCCAACCGCCTTCTTCTAATCTTCCTTCTACTCCTCCTCATTCTTCTTCCTCTCCTCCTTATTCCTCTTCTTTTCCCACCCATC
>NW_007515496.1:0-241 GCF_000475195.1 Diaphorina citri
TAGAATGACTCCCTTATTTATTTATTTCGATTCTTATTATTTTCGCATGCAAAATGGATAAAAGTTTATGGATTTTTTTCCAGCGGAAACCTGGGAGTGTAAAAAAAAGCAGAGAACATGTTTGTAAATAAATGATAAGTTTAGGTTTGATCATATTCATATCAAGACTTTAAGCAGTGCACTTTATTTATTTATCATCATTACCTGTGAGTATTGAACTATTTATGTGTTTATTGTATCG
>NW_007515497.1:0-241 GCF_000475195.1 Diaphorina citri
TTCTCGCATTCTGATTGGTTCTTTCATTTTGGGTTGATGACTCATTGCTGCCATATCCATCTGGATAACGTATAGTTAAGTAGATACCTATCGAAAATGATATGGTAGTAGATGTTGACATCTACTGACAAAAATGATAAACAACAATAACAACAACAACAACAACAACAACACCAACTACAACAACAACAACAACAACAACAACAACAACAACAACAACAACAACAACAACAACAACAAC
>NW_007515498.1:0-241 GCF_000475195.1 Diaphorina citri
GCCTGGCTCATATAACAAGCGTAGTTTGTCTTATTCGATTCGTATGTGTTCGATTATGTGAAATTTAATGCAGTCAAACATGGCTGGACCAATGAGATTCCGCTTTGGACGTAAACAGCGAAATCTCATTGGTTCAGCCATGTCTGACTGAATTAAATTTCACTTAATCGAATACAACTCGTTAAGTCAACACCCCATTTTTATGAACAAAAACTCTCGCTATCAAGTTAGACGGAAACAA
>NW_007515499.1:0-241 GCF_000475195.1 Diaphorina citri
TTTGTCTTCTGTGGGAATCTGGACCTGTCTTTTGTAAGTAAGGACATGACGTAGCCTGGGATCCTTCATGCCATAACTAGAAAGTTTCAAGTCAGACATGAGACGTACATGTTTCCGTAGTTCTTCGACTAGAACTTCATTGGGGAGGTGAGGGGCTACATTATGGAGATAAAGTACCAATCCAGTATCAATCAATCTTTTAACGGGGAGAACATGTTCATCAATCTTCACTGTTTCATTC
>NW_007515500.1:0-241 GCF_000475195.1 Diaphorina citri
CTCTCTCTCTATAACTGTTTTCTTTTGCTCTCTCTCTCCTCTTCCTCCTTTCTATTTCCTTTCATCTTTATAAATTTCTACCTTTTCCCCTTCTCCTCGTTAGATAAGACACTTCCCAAGCACATGGTCTCATAGTCAGAAAGCACTTAGTGTTAAATTATGACCAAGTCATGATCCCCAGGTCCGAATCGACCATAAACTATTTCCTTCTTCTTCTCCTCTTCCGCCTCCTCCTATTCTG
>NW_007515501.1:0-241 GCF_000475195.1 Diaphorina citri
TCAAATTAATAAAAACATTTAACCCTTCAAGTCCCTAAGTGACGGTTGCCTCACAAAGGTAGGCATGGGCGTGTAATTTTGGCCTGTAGCACAAATGAAGTCCTAGCTTAAACCTGAGAAAAAGCTTTTTGGGTCAATGCTTGAAGTGAAAATAGTGATATAGGGTTTTATAAAGTTTGTTTTTCAATTGGAAAACTAGGGTTCAATCAGGCCAAGTTTCCAAAGCCATATATCCTTTCAG
>NW_007515502.1:0-241 GCF_000475195.1 Diaphorina citri
TGCCAACCTGGATGGTCACCCATCCAGAGTCTAACCATCCGAACCGTTGACCTCAATGATCCATAGAGAACTGGTGTATTCAACGTGCTATCGACGCTGACCTCTGGATTTTTCTTATTTTAATCCTCCTGAAAAAGAAAAGGTTTTTTTAAGCCAAAACCAGATGTCAGCCCAAAGCAATCACCCTATGTAGAACTGATTGAGAGGCTGACAAAAAACGTCGACCCCGTCTGACCACGGG
>NW_007515503.1:0-241 GCF_000475195.1 Diaphorina citri
CAAAAAATGTCTACAGTTCACTAACGAGAATCGCCGTGGATAACAATCGACAATGTGTGACATTTGAAAGCCTAGTGAGATCTAGAATAACTAATAACATCTTGTTAGCACATTTACTGCCTGTCCTCAGTTTTTGACACAGGTAATAACTATCTTCAACAAGTATTTACAACGAATCTACCATTAGTGCGAAGCCTATGATTGTTATGCGTCTTGAACAGAAACAAATGACAGTAATTAG
>NW_007515504.1:0-241 GCF_000475195.1 Diaphorina citri
CTTGTTCAGACTGATGGGAGTGGTGGGGTAAACAAGTGGTGGTGTTATTCAAACAAGGTAATGTAGTCTATATTTAAAATTAAATGCACAGAAAAATTTCGCAAATACGCACCGTTTACACGAGGAACACTGGACCATTTCCCGGTGCGCGGCGGCGCGATAGGCCCGATGACAGAGGGGGCAGGACAGACCCTTGTTCCTCTGCTGATAGCACGAGTCACACACCGTGTAGTGAGCGTGC
>NW_007515505.1:0-241 GCF_000475195.1 Diaphorina citri
TCAACCCGCGGCCTAGTGCTTACAAGGCCGACGCACTACCAACTAAGCTAACTAGGCTGGCGGTCTAGCGCTTAAAAGGCATGTACGCGCTTATGTACGCGCTACCTTCCAAGCTGCAACTAGCCCTGCATTTATTCATTTCCCAGAATTCCCAGGGATTTTCGGTAGCCTAATTCTAGTAAGCTTGAAGGTTAACAAGCCTGCCTTGTAAGCTCTAGAGAGCGGGTTCGATTCCTGCCCG
>NW_007515506.1:0-241 GCF_000475195.1 Diaphorina citri
CCAAAAGACGCGGAATGGTCTCCTGATTCCAAATATACCCAACTAAGACGGTTTTCCGGGGGCTTTGCTCAACTAAGATTCGTAAAACCTAAGCTGGCATTTAAGTGACCCTGCTCTAGGTACCGATATTGAACCTGTCGCACTCAAAATAGTAAGTATTGATTTCCAGAGTCAAAGGTCGTCGGGTGCAATGAAGTCTAACCGTCGCCGTCGGAGGTATGAAATCTAAAGAAATGACGGG
>NW_007515507.1:0-241 GCF_000475195.1 Diaphorina citri
TTCTCCTTCTGCCTCTAGTTCTTCTGCCTGTGATCTTTCCTTGTAGTATGATTTGCAGCAATCCGTACTTCTGCTCATTCCTCATTATGTGTCCAAAGTATTCCAATTTTCTCTTCTTCACCAGGTGTACCAATTCTACTTCTTTGTTCATTCTTGCCATGACTTCTGTATTTCTGACCTTGTCTTTCCAGCTGATTCGCAACATCCTTCGGTATATCCACATTTCAAAAGCCTCAATCTT
>NW_007515508.1:0-241 GCF_000475195.1 Diaphorina citri
CCCTCTCCCCTCCTCCCCCCCCCTCCCCCTTATATTATCCACGTGTTAGAATTAAATTAGAAAAACAGCGGGGGTGTAGGTAGGTATTAGATTTCGAATAATTATAATTATTTTTCAACAAATGAAATAATATAATGGGTAATGTGGATGAATAAAATAATTATGTGTGGATTACCTATCCTGGATTATTATTATTATTTATTTATTTTTTTTGACATCCACTTTGCGGCGGCAGAGCAGG
>NW_007515509.1:0-241 GCF_000475195.1 Diaphorina citri
TACATTGTTACCGCGCGTGCTCTGTCTAGATAGAATTTATCGTCCCTCAAGAAACGACAATGCTTATCGACTAACATTTAAAGAAAAGTCTTTCGTTTCTTCCCGAAAAAGTTTGCTAAAAACTACCAACATTAAGAAGGGTAAAATTCACGATAAATTTTTTTTTTCTTGCTTCTCCCGAAAAGTTTGCAAAATGTTTGTTAAGGCGTTATTGTTTCTCAAGTGACCATATATGTAGAAA
>NW_007515510.1:0-241 GCF_000475195.1 Diaphorina citri
CATATTGGTCAAAGCCTCGGGCTCTTTGCTACGCAGGAGATGGAGGGGGAATTGAATGTCCATGTGCTGGCTTCGATTCTTGGAAAATGTCTGGAAACAAAAAACAATTTTCCATATGACACACCAGTTTTAAGTACATTACTTATTCCACTTTAATTATCTGATCCAAGAATTTTGCTCACAACTTTTTTAGATACAATATAAATAAATGCTGTTTCTTTGTGTTATTATATCACAACTT
>NW_007515511.1:0-241 GCF_000475195.1 Diaphorina citri
ACGCTTTGGCCGTACACAAGGCCATACAAGACTCTTGCTCATGGAAACTAATAATTGTGACGTCACAAAGTAGGAGGAGATGGGAGAGGTGGGGGACGAAGTAACGCGGGAAAGGCCTTATTAACGGGTCGATGGTTTTAAATCTTGGCGGACTTTGTCAGCGATCCGAAACGGAGGCTAGGCGAGTAGTGAACTGATAAATTTTCTACGCGTGAAGCGCGAATGAGCGAAAAGTTGAGCG
>NW_007515512.1:0-241 GCF_000475195.1 Diaphorina citri
TGGAGATCCATTTCACTCCTTAGCTTAATTAGTCAGTACTCAATTAATTCACTTGTCCTTATGTTAGATCTTTTCTAATTACCCACCTTGTACTGAAGAGGTCAAGATATATTAACATAACGTAACTAATCAATACATTTTTTTATATATATTCTCTATTTTTTCTCGCTTTTGCTCTTTAGCATTTTCTTTATATTATTTATTGTAAACCTAAAAAAATCTTAAAATGTTTGGGTGGAAA
>NW_007515513.1:0-241 GCF_000475195.1 Diaphorina citri
AGAGGTAGGAAGAGGGAGAAAAGATATAACGCACTTTATTAGAAAAAGGAGAACGTTGGAAATGGAAATTACTTTTTTAACTTCTCTCCCTCTCTCTCATTTCCTCCATCATCCTCCCTATCTATCTCTCCCTCTATTTTTCCATTACCCTTCGTCCCTCTCACTGTAGGCTTACGAAAATATGTGGAGGATTGAAGAGATGAAAGAAGGAGGAAGAGAAGGGAGGATGAGGTGGAAAATG
>NW_007515514.1:0-241 GCF_000475195.1 Diaphorina citri
GCACTAAAAACTGACCATCGAAATTTTGACCCGATTACATTACTTTCCTTCCTATAGGATAAGGAAAGTAAAAAAATGAGTTTACATCACTACCTACTTATCTTACATTTATATCATAGATGATGGGTATATCGTAATATTGCACAATCTATGTAGCTACCTATGTACTTTGTTGGACAGAATTTTTATTGTAGCTCACTGCAATTGACCTGCTTGCATGAAACTTTTGTCAAACTGACGA
>NW_007515515.1:0-241 GCF_000475195.1 Diaphorina citri
AGTTGTCTATTAATAGTGAGCATGGCTCTCTCAACACCATCAGCAGTAACACATTGACTGTTGTTACATTGCGGACTGTCCGGAATTTGACTGCAAGATCCACAAGCTCTGAAAAAAAAATGTTAAAAAAAAGCTGACGGACAATTAGACAAAGCTCTAAAAGAACCGGGAGGGATTGGCGCGAACGACACGCAAGCGTTAAAGCGCCTAATCGAAGAAAAAGCTCTAAAATGTCTAAAAA
>NW_007515516.1:0-241 GCF_000475195.1 Diaphorina citri
TATAAAATTATGAAAAAAGTAACTATGGCTATCCATAAAATATTTTTAAATGATAAAATTATGTAAAAAAAAGACAACCAGTGGGATTCGAACCCCCACCCCACCCGCTCATCAATTAGTTAGAGATCACACTCCTTACCACTCGGACACGCCGACTTCTGCCTCTATGAAGCAGAAAACTTCCTTATTAATCAACTCGAGCGATAATTTAGAATTTTTCCCCTAAAAATCACTCTTTTAT
>NW_007515517.1:0-241 GCF_000475195.1 Diaphorina citri
AACTGGTTTTTGGGGGATTTTTTTCACATTTTCTCACACAAATGAGCTCTGATCTCGAAATTTGTCGCGACGACCTAAAGACCTATGAACTCAAAGCGAGAAAGTTTTAGATAACACTTCAGTCGATCATTGAAGACCGGTTTTAGCGTCACCTATGTTAAGCTAACCAAAAAAACTGGTTTTTGGGGGATTTTTTTCACATTTTCTCACACAAATGAGCTCTGATCTCGAAATTTGTCGC
>NW_007515518.1:0-241 GCF_000475195.1 Diaphorina citri
AGTTCGACAAGGTGACCCGGGATCCCCAAAATATTTTAATGCACTTTTAGAGAAGGTTTTTAGACATCTAAATTGGGGACACAGAGGCATACAGGTCAACAATAAAAGATTACATCACTTAAGATTTGCAGATGACATCATTTTATTTGCAGAAAACCTAACCGAGCTAAAACAAATGCTAGATGAGCTTGTGAGAGAAGGGGAGAAGGTAGGATTGACAGTCAATGCAGTAAAAACCAAA
>NW_007515519.1:0-241 GCF_000475195.1 Diaphorina citri
AAAAAAAAAAAAGTAAAATAAAAAATAAGTGCCATTTTGCCATGTTTTTAGAGCCCATATTTTAGAAAAAGTAAGTGCCATATTCTGCCGGTCTCTGGTCGTCACTTTCGAAGTCCATAGTTGAAACCAGGTTTATACCTTGTCAAAACTCCCTCCTACCCAGCAAAACGGAGGAACCACCAAACTTGATGTTTGTACTCTGCAAGGAAAACAAGAAACCCCCGACAGGGAGATCAAAGAT
>NW_007515520.1:0-241 GCF_000475195.1 Diaphorina citri
CTAGTCAAGGTACGGTAACGGTCAGCTCACAGTCAAAATTTGGAACATTCTCGCGACGAATCTTTTTGATCGGACCGTGACCGGACCTTGACTGGCACTATAGTGTGAATCAGGCTTAAATGTTAACGTTGATTCTATGTAGTTACACCACCTTCCCCCTTTGGAAATCTTACCATACAGCACTGTAAATAAGAATAATTTTCGACCAATATTATGTAATATAATAAGTAGATACCAATAC
>NW_007515521.1:0-241 GCF_000475195.1 Diaphorina citri
GGTTTGGGACACACACCATTTGAGGCCAAAGGGAGGACAGATTACTCAAGTCCTACCGACTTACCGAGAAAATCAAAGGAGTTCTCTTGTGGGTCGGAAAAAAATGTGTTTGAGACCCACGCACAATAAGGAAGGTTTACATGAGAATTTCCGGTTCGAGACACGAAAGTCATTGTGTATATCAAGGAATCCATGCTTCAACACTATTTTTCCAACATACAAGCAGCCATTCAAAGTCACA
>NW_007515522.1:0-241 GCF_000475195.1 Diaphorina citri
AGTTTAAATGTGAACAGGCCCACAAGACTATGTAGCCATGAACATGAAAACTGCCGTATACTACAAGTTGCAGTCTAGATGTGAAATCCACCTAACTGCTAAGGTATTATCGCCCCGAAAGCGAAGAGAGAAGGAAGACAGGATAGGACACAGCCAGACGTTCCGAGAACAAACATTTATCCATTCAGGATAAAATCCACCAAATCTCCAGATCCAGAGTCCAATGAGATTGGAGGCTATT
>NW_007515523.1:0-241 GCF_000475195.1 Diaphorina citri
TATTCTTTCTAGAGCTACTTACATAATTATCTATCTCTCTTTCTCTTCTTTTCTTACATCTCATACTCATTCAATGTAGTTTAATATCTGATATCTAGATTCTAGATGTTATAGAAGACATAAATGGGTACAATATTATGTAGGTATACTTATTAAATGAATTCTTTGCATAATCCAGAACGTCCCATTTGATAGACAGTCCTTACACCAGTCCAAGGAAAAATCGAAAAATGCCTCTATA
>NW_007515524.1:0-423 GCF_000475195.1 Diaphorina citri
TCTGTCAGTTGTATTTGTCATTTTGAGGTTTGTCAGAGTTGTATTCGTCATTTTGTGGTTTGTCAGTGAGTATTATTTGTCTTTTTGTGGTTTGTCTGCCAGTTTTATTTGTAGTTTAGTGGTTTGTCTGTTAGTTGTATTCGTCATTTTAGGTGTGTCAGTGAGTTGTATTCGTCATTTTGTGCTTTGTCTGTGAGTTGTATTCGTCATTTTGAGGTTTGTTTGTGAGTTGTATTCGTCATTTTTAACTTTGTCTGTCAGTTGTATTCGTCAGTTTGAAGTTTGTCTGTCAGTCGTATTTGTCATTTTGTGGTTTGTCTGTCATTTGTATTTGTCATTTTGTGATTTGTCTGTCATTTGTATTTGTCATTTTGAGGTATGTCAGTTGTATTTATCATTTTGTGGTTTGTCAGTGAGTTGTAT
>NW_007515524.1:9858-10244 GCF_000475195.1 Diaphorina citri
TTGTATTTGTCATTTTGTGATTTGTCTGTCATTTGTATTTGTCGTTTTGAGGTTTGTCACTGAGTTGTATTTGCCATTTTGTGGTTTGTCTGTGAATTTTATTCGTCATTTTTAAGTGTGTCAGTAAGTTGTATTCGTCATTTTGTGCTTTGTCTGTGAGTTGTATTCGTCATTTTGAGGTTTGTTTGTGAGTTGTATTCGTCATTTTTAACTTTGTCTGTCAGTTGTATTCGTCAGTTTGAAGTTTGTCTGTCAGTCGTATTTGTCATTTTGTGGTTTGTCTGTCATTTGTATTTGTCATTTTGTGATTTGTCTGTCATTTGTATTTGTCATTTTGAGGTATGTCAGTTGTATTTATCATTTTGTGGTTTGTCAGTGAGTTGTAT
>NW_007515525.1:0-241 GCF_000475195.1 Diaphorina citri
TCTCTTTTATTGAGATATAAATTTATTTATTTTTTTTTGATATTTTTTCATTATTATTTTTTTTAGGTATCTATGACTTTTATTTTTTAGAAATATTTATTATTGTGACCTAAGGAGATAAAACAATATTTTGTTCATGTTTTTGGCCATTCTTTTGAGATAACTATCCAACCTTTTCCCGACCTTTGATGTCAGTTTAGAAAGAAGTGTGCCACCAAGTTTTCTCTAAAACAAAGGAACA
>NW_007515526.1:0-241 GCF_000475195.1 Diaphorina citri
ATCGCGGCCATTTTTCAACAATAATCTCAATTTCGAAAAAATGTGACATGTGAGGTTTTGAAAAGTACCTCCTCATTTGCCCCCTCTCATTTTCTTTTACGTACAACCTTGTTAGTCCGCGGGCTATGCTATTCCCAAATGCAAGCGCCTTAATTAGAATTGCGCTCTCTTCTGGGCAAATCACATTTTGAGCTTTCGCTCTGATAGCTTTGAGTAAGTTCCCGTGTGTTTTTGTTGTTTT
>NW_007515527.1:0-240 GCF_000475195.1 Diaphorina citri
AGGTACTGATTTTCTTTAACCACGATCGAATAAACTACGGTCTAAAAAATTCCCGGAGGGACGGGCCCAGCTTGTTTCATTGAAGTTCGAATAAAAGTCATTTACACGGTGATTATAACTCTCATCATAATATGATAGTGCAACAATTTGTAATGTTACAAAGCTCAAAGCTGTAGCATTGTGCAACTTTTACAGGAAAGAGACCATGGGCTACCCAAGGAACCGAAATATGATTCTATC
>NW_007515528.1:0-240 GCF_000475195.1 Diaphorina citri
ACTTCTCGAGGCTTCACGTTTATAGTTCTTACATTATACATACATAGCTAAATACTCTCTAGACGCGTTCTGTAACATAGGTAAGTAAGTATTACATAAGTATGTTTACTTAATAGAAAAGAATATGGTTCGTTTGAGTAAGAAGGTACTCTTGAGCGAGCCAAGTATGTAGGTACTCTTTTAACTCTTAAGAGAGCCCAAGTCAAGAATTGAACTGAGGTCATGTCTTGTGATTTGACC
>NW_007515529.1:0-240 GCF_000475195.1 Diaphorina citri
GCTACCAAAGGAACTGGCACAAACGAGCAGTGACCAGTGTTATTATAGGGGTAGGTTAAATGCAATAAGGAGTTTTCAAAATAGAGCAGTGATTAGTGTTATTATTGGGTTAGGTTAAATACAAAAAGGAGCTTACTTTTCCACTGTCGTAGCTTCTGCATAATCACCCACCTTAAAAAGCAACACGAAGTTTCTCAATCAAATTTTGAGACAGTAGACATGACAACACTTCCTAACCTC
>NW_007515530.1:0-240 GCF_000475195.1 Diaphorina citri
TGAAATTCCATATTCCATCGTCTGATGAGTTTTTTCGTTGGTTTTTATCAGCAACAGATCGAACTCTCGGGGAAATAAGAAGACTTGGAATAATATTTGCTTTGTTCACTTGCCAGATGTCACGTCTTGGTGTGGTTTCGCCTCATAAAGTCTCAATTTTATTCAACCACAGAGCCGTATTATTATGACAAATGGGGGACTTCTGCTCCTATTAGACTATCATGCTAGGTGTGTATGTAC
>NW_007515531.1:0-240 GCF_000475195.1 Diaphorina citri
AAAAAAAAAAAAAAAAAAAAAAAAATGGTTCGGGTAGAAGAAAAATCGGTTTATGACTACGAGCTGAATAGTAACCTAGTAAGTTTTGGTACGTGGATTCTCAAGTTGGACACCGCTACGCCAAAGATCCACAGAAGCGTACGGGAGCACCTCCCAGCATAGTAATAAGTGTCAGATTTTATTTTTGCTTTCTACTCGAGTGGGGAGCTTTCCTTTTCCACTCAGGACGCAAGTTTATGC
>NW_007515532.1:0-240 GCF_000475195.1 Diaphorina citri
CCGCAATTGTGCATCTGTTCCAAAGATAACAAATTCTGATACAAATAACAACATGCTTACCTATGTATGTAGATTATATAGCGTTCTTGTTCCCAAGTTCAGTTCGAGTCATATTCAGCTTAGTGAACATTTATGATTATGATTATTACACTCTGGTTTGTGCTAATTGAAATGGCAACACAATTATTCACAGTTTATTGCTCATTAGCAGAACTGGAATAAAATTTAATTAACGCTCTG
>NW_007515533.1:0-240 GCF_000475195.1 Diaphorina citri
TTATATTGAGGATAAAATTCCATATCTCGGCTGGGATTGAACCCACGCCCTCCTGTTTACCAGGCGAGCGCCTTGACCTCTACACCACCGAGGTAGGTGGTGTAGGCTAAAAAATAAAATCCATTCTCTCTTTTCCAGGATGATGAAGACGAAAACGATCGACTCGTGATTGACGAAACTCGAACCGGCGACCTCCCGACTGGCAATCCTAATGGTGGTTCAGAACAGATACCAGAGTGT
>NW_007515534.1:0-240 GCF_000475195.1 Diaphorina citri
CAAAACAGAAATAAAGAATTGAAAAACGACACTTCAGAAAGCTTTAGGTCCGCGAAAAATTGGGAAAACTTGACAAGGCATACAGCATTCGAAGAAATCGGATTGATATCAGTGCCGGTGAAGTAAAAGAGGTTCTTCACGAGCCCAAGGGCTTCGCCACTTGTTGTAATGACAGTTTATGTCTCAGTGCTCTGTAATAATGTGTTTATGACATCTGTTCAAACTTTATAGCATATGTGT
>NW_007515535.1:0-240 GCF_000475195.1 Diaphorina citri
CCTCTTAACTCTATTCGGTGGATCCTGGTCCACGCATAGTGACTACCTTACTAAAGGGTTAGTCAGGCTATGCCCCTGTTGGGGGCGTGTCCTTGAGGACAGCCCAGGGCTCGGTAAGCCTTCCGGCGGAACCGACGATTTTAGAGGATTTATTTTTATTTTATAATGTGAATAAATGTTAAGGTATGGCTAGACCAGCGTTGAGTCACGGGAAGCCCGCTTGGGGACGCGCAGGGGGCG
>NW_007515536.1:0-240 GCF_000475195.1 Diaphorina citri
GAGATGGAGGTAAATGATAGTGGTCCATTTATCTCTAGTCTCAAAACGATCATAAATCATCTTAAATAAATTATGTAGTTCCACCGTGTACTGAGGACCTTACTGAATATACAGAAAACTAAATACATAGGAATGTAGATACATATGTATATGTACAATAATATAAAATGAAGACCCCACGGGAAAAAAGATGGGAGTCCACCTTTTCTCATTTCGAGAAAATCGCGTTTTAAACTTTGA
>NW_007515537.1:0-240 GCF_000475195.1 Diaphorina citri
TAACGAAAGGTCAAATAAAGTCAAATATGTATTTTACAGACAATTAGATGGGAGTCAAGTGAGAATACTGTGACTTGAAGGAGATATGATGTGAATACTGCCACTTAATCGAATTCCTAGGAAAAAGTCCTTTTCTGTGCTTTTCACGTAAGCCTACGCAAAAAATATTCACCTTAACATCTCCACCATTTAAAATTTTCCCCACAAAATTATCATTCGGCTTTTTCGTCCGAATCTAAA
>NW_007515538.1:0-240 GCF_000475195.1 Diaphorina citri
TTCCGCGGGCGACAACTTCCTTGAAAAGAAAGCTAGTGGACGAACAACTCCGTTCTGGTCCTGATTGATTGTGCCGCCGATGGCAGTGTTGGATGCATCAGTCATAACCGACAGTGGAAAGTCAGGATGCGGATAGGCCAGGGTCACTTTGTTGACGAGAATTTCTTTGGCCTTTACAAATGCTGTCTCCATTTCGGGTGTCCACTCAAGCAATGCATTAGAGCGCAAATTGCCCTTCAG
>NW_007515539.1:0-240 GCF_000475195.1 Diaphorina citri
TGACATTGAAAGGATTACACAAGAACATTTTCTATCCACAGTGAGAGTCAATGAAGACAACCGTTTTGAAATCCATCTACCTTGGCTAGAGAATCATCCACCTCTTGGTGAGAATTACTTGTTGGCACTCAAACGACTCCAGTCCACTGTAAAGAAGTTGAAGAAAGATAATTATTATAATGATTATAAGAAGGTATTGGACAATTGGACTAAAGCTGGAGTGATTGAGGAAGTACCAGA
>NW_007515540.1:0-240 GCF_000475195.1 Diaphorina citri
TGGTGAATAGGAGTACAAAATTTGGGCCATTGGATGACGAAATTTGACATGAGTTCATCAGAAATTCAGAACAGAAGACTGGAATGGTCAAAAGTATGAACCTCTGATTCTCACTATCCGTTCAGATCTTAATATTTTGAGAATAGATTGACGATGGCATAATAATATTATTTGAACTAAGAATTGAGAATTATATTGGAAATCGGACTTAGTATTCCATTTGGAGACATTCTTGTGAGA
>NW_007515541.1:0-240 GCF_000475195.1 Diaphorina citri
GGATTTTTGTTCGCCTGATATGTTTTGGAAGGTTCTTTTGTCTTTCCAGTTAGGAATCTTATACCTACCTACCTACCCGTTCACGCACGAGTTATTGAAGGCTTTTGTAACATTATCGATCCACACCAATTGAAAGTACTGAAATACTTAAAAAAAAAAAAAATCTTCGTTCTTCGTTGCCGGTTGCCGTCCTCTTCGTCATTTTTTTTTTTTTTTTTTTTTTTTTTAAAAAAAAAAATT
>NW_007515542.1:0-240 GCF_000475195.1 Diaphorina citri
ATAGAGAAGTCCCCAGTATAACGGTGCACATAGTATTAGTTCCACCATATCTTGCAAAAAATACGTTAGGCTTCGAGAAGATCTCAGAGTGACGTGTAGGAAATTTGGTAATAGAATTACCAGCATGGTGAAATGTTGAAAAGAAATGTACAGGTTTTGTAACTTGGTCTTATTTACACTGGAAACCACCATTGTTTTTAGATTTATATAAGGGTAACGTGTTAAACTCTGCATTTTTAT
>NW_007515543.1:0-240 GCF_000475195.1 Diaphorina citri
TAGTACATCTTCTCTTCCCCTCTTTTTCTCTATCTGTGTTTATTTTCTTCATTTCGGTTACCTATGTCAATATTAACCCTGAAGCTTCCCTATCGCTCTCTCCTTCTTTCCTTCTTCTCTTTCTGATGTCCTCAGTTCCTTACACAATCTTATAGCATCTTACGACACTGGTTCAAAAAGATTCCCCTACATTTTCTCTCCCCCTCCCCTACTACATCCATCCCTATCCCCCCCTTTTTC
>NW_007515544.1:0-240 GCF_000475195.1 Diaphorina citri
TTCAAAGCTTGTGTCCGCCAAGAGTTTCAGCAAAATGGACGTTACACCTAAGTTAGGCTCTAACTGTAAGTACTAGGTACCACATCTCATAGTCCCAAGAGTAGAATACAGTATTATACACGCTTTTACCGCTAAAATTCTATTCATTTGTACTATGGCAACGCAATCCTTCCATTTTGGGTAGCTTTTCAGATTTAAGCTCGAATTCAAGACAAACCTTCATAAGGTGCGTCTACAATA
>NW_007515545.1:0-240 GCF_000475195.1 Diaphorina citri
GGTTTCAGTTGTCGAGGCAGTGTGTACGGTTTCAGTTGTCGAGGCAGTGTGGACGGTTTCAGTTGTCGAGGCAGTGTGGACGGTTTCAGTTGTCATTGATCGACGGCGTCGACTATGTGTAGACACAGCTTTACACTTACAGTTCAATTTATCAAACCTCTTTTTTTTTCAGTAGATATAGATATTTGATAGTTATTGACTAGTGGTTAGTGCTTACCCTCTGAGCTTTGGCCATATTCT
>NW_007515546.1:0-240 GCF_000475195.1 Diaphorina citri
CGGTGTTGACAAACCAGACGTTACATACCGAAACCCGCGCAAAACGAAATGGAGATGCTACCGACAATGTCTTGAGTCCGAACTCAGACTAATAAGAACGGACATAAAAGATACCGGTGACATTGAGGAAGTTTCAAACAACCTTAGCATTGCCATCAACAAGGCCTATGAGGCCTGCTGTCCTGAAGTTAAAGTGCTCAATAAGAACACCTCTTGGTGGACTCAAGAGCTCTCAAAACT
>NW_007515547.1:0-240 GCF_000475195.1 Diaphorina citri
TAATAAGTAGGTATCTTGGGGGGAGAGGAAATTTTTAAATTGAAGAGTGGGAAGTGAATGAAAATAGAAAGTTAAAAAGTCCTGAATTTTTTATTCCAATTAGACAGGAATCGATCTCAATTCTCCAACTTATTTCTGGCGACGTAATTGAACATTTCAATCTTCATTAATCCTTAAAACTAAGGATTTTCCCTATTGTAAGCAGTCCATACTGGACTTCTATTTTGTATATCTGATTTA
>NW_007515548.1:0-240 GCF_000475195.1 Diaphorina citri
AGATAGATTAAAGAGGTTTGGTACAGGGAACTATAACTGCTAAGGTTTAATCTTCCCGAAAGCGAAAAGAGAATTAAGACAGGATCGGAGAAAGCCAGCCGTTCCGAGAACGAACTTTATCAGTTCAGATTGAGGATATAATTCCATATCTCGGTCGGTATTGAACCCACACCCTCCTGTCTACCAAGCAAGCGTCTTGACCACTATATTATGTGTGATTCATCTATTTTATTATTTTCA
>NW_007515549.1:0-240 GCF_000475195.1 Diaphorina citri
TCTTGAAGTACCTTTATCATAATTTTGTACAAATTTTAGGCCTAAAATTTTCTGTGGATTAAGATAGTTAGGATTTCATTATATTACCTACGTATACATTAGGAGGGAGCGAGAAACACTTTCTATAAAAATACCTAAATATACTCACGGTGAAAAGTTGTATCTAAATACATTAAAAATAAAATGAACCTACCTACTGACCTTTGTAAATTTAATAGAAGTTTAGTGGGGTGTCACCAA
>NW_007515550.1:0-240 GCF_000475195.1 Diaphorina citri
TCCGCGGTTTGTTCGCGGTATCCGCGGTTTGTTCGCGGTATCCGCGGTTTGTTCGTGGTATCCGCGGTTTGTTCGCGATATTCGCGTTTTGTTCGCGGTATTCGCGTTTTGTGCGTGGTATCCGCGGTTTGTTCGCGATATTCGCAGTTATGGGTTCGATCCCAGGCAAACGCAGATTTTTTTCAGCTCTTTTTTTTACCGCAAATAATTGATGAAACCAAAATTTTCGCCTGCGGCCGG
>NW_007515551.1:0-240 GCF_000475195.1 Diaphorina citri
GCCTATTCAGATTTTTATTTTTCCATGTTCTCCCGCCAATAGGGGAAGCACCAAAAACGGGAAATTCATATCGATTGTTGATTTTTGCTTCAAATGGAGAGCCCACTAATGAATGGTTTATGTTGAAATTACCTACTCTTCGTACTTTACCGTTTAGGATTACAACTGCTCAACGCTCAGAAGATACTAGAGGCTCTGTCAGCAGAAATGACCAATGCTATCTTCATTGGATACAAGACA
>NW_007515552.1:0-240 GCF_000475195.1 Diaphorina citri
ATTACCTCTGATGACGAACAGCAACTCTGTCAATATACGGTAGGCGTAGGTATCAGCAACTCACATAACAATACGGTATAGGCGTAGGTATCAGCAACTCACATAACATACGGTAGAGCAGGATAGGCTATCCCGTAATCAGCCACTTCAATATGCGGTAGGCTAGGGCAGTGTTTCCCAACCTGGGCGATATCGCCCCCTTGGGGGCGATGGAGATTTTCATGGGGGCGATGAAGCCTT
>NW_007515553.1:0-240 GCF_000475195.1 Diaphorina citri
TTCGTGTTAATATAGACCGGGTGGCATTTCGAACTTTTGACGTTCGCGCACCTCCCGGCACGCTTGATTCTAAAAGCTAATGCTTGTGAGTTTCTTTCGTGTTGAACAACATTGGGCCTGGTGATTATCCAAATGGGTGGCCAGTAAAGCCATTATTTTCCCCTCCCATTATACCTAAATTGTTTAGGTAGCCAGAATTTTTTGGTAAATTTTATCCCTGTTGGAAATATTGAAATCGAA
>NW_007515554.1:0-240 GCF_000475195.1 Diaphorina citri
TTCTATCCTATCATTCTCTCTTCTGCTTTAGGGCGATAACTACGATAAGACCTTAGCCTTAGACTGATGGTCCAGTTCATTCTATTTAACCTCATATAAGATATTATAGGTAATACACATAAATTACATAATGACATACATGTTAAATATTTTTCATACAACAAGAAAAAAAAAGTTTAAGAGGAAAGAATTAGAATTGGCAAAAATACCAAAATGTGATTTTCCGATTATTTTTCATAA
>NW_007515555.1:0-240 GCF_000475195.1 Diaphorina citri
GGTTAAACTGATAAAGTAGGGGAAAGAAAAATGGGCGGGGTTTAGGAGTCTATATCTGAACGACCCGCAAGATCTGACTGCCAGACAAGGTAAGGGGAGGGACAAACTGAAATCTGATAAGGTAGGGGAGTTGATATTTCCTACAAAAAGAATGTTCCGGAGAAGAATAGAATAGAATTTGAAAGAGAGATCAATTCTTCAAAGTTCCAGACTTTCCAGATAAGAGTAGGTGGAAATCTT
>NW_007515556.1:0-240 GCF_000475195.1 Diaphorina citri
ATTACAGTCGAACGGGAAAAATTGAGAGCTAAATCACTGAATAAATAATTAGGAAAACTGGTTATTTGAGAAATTGTTATTAGGATAGAATGAAAAAGCTCTAACAAAAAATGCAACTTTTTAAATCAACCCTCTCCAAAAATAATAACCGACAAAAAAGGAAAAAAACTCTACATGGACTGTAATCATTTAGTAGTTGGTCCCTTGAGCTCTAAATTATTCAGGTTTGACTGAACTATT
>NW_007515557.1:0-240 GCF_000475195.1 Diaphorina citri
TTTACAAATATAGAGGATTAGGATTAGTACGTTCAAAGTTCCATTCGAGTTGTTCAGTAGTTATTTTTATGTATCAGTGCGTGAAAGCATTGTAGACTGTAATACTGTGCCGTTCAAGCAGTAACATCTCTAGACCTAGTATTTGTACGGAAATACACAGGCACAGAATGCGGAAAAGAACGTTCAATTTTTCACTTGTATTGGGTCCGTTAGTCCGTCGATAACTTTGGAAGCAAGAAA
>NW_007515558.1:0-240 GCF_000475195.1 Diaphorina citri
AAAAAAAAAAAAAAAAAAAAAAAAAATAGTGGACCTCAGTGGTGTTTACACGAAACCACTATACTGCCTACTGGCCTCACAAGTTTCGTTCTATGAAGATTTTCAAATCTGAAGCCACAGACACCTTGCCTTCTTCCATATTAATTTCCTATTTACCTTGGAAGTATGGGTTGACAAAGACCATTATAGGTTTGACCGTGATACTGAAATCAATTGGTTCGTGTATTGAGCAAATTAAAG
>NW_007515559.1:0-240 GCF_000475195.1 Diaphorina citri
ACTATCAATTTAATATCTACTGTTTGTAAGGAAGTCACAAATTACAAGCCGGACAAATTATCAAGGAATTCCACAGCAGTTCAAAAGTTCGAAGGAGCTTGCTGCACTTACGATTTCCTCCAGATAAAAGTAGGTAAATACTGATCTCAAACTAGTGTTATCCAAGAAGACCCATAGGTAGGTTAGATAGAGGGAATGGTAACAACGGAGTTCTTATCGTCCCGAAAGCGAATAGATCAC
>NW_007515560.1:0-240 GCF_000475195.1 Diaphorina citri
CTTAAACGCTACGAGCATTACACTGATTAGCATCAGTGTCGACGCTCAGGTAACTCGTTCAGGCAACACTATAATTCAGTAAACTCATTCAGACAACTCTATAATTCAGGTAACTCATTTTTTTTTCTTTCCTTCCTCCTCCTCCTCTTTCTCATCTTGTAGTAGTTTTTACTTTCCTTATCCTATAGGAAGGAAAGTAATGTAATCGGGTCAAAATTTCGATGGTCAGTTTTTAGTGCC
>NW_007515561.1:0-240 GCF_000475195.1 Diaphorina citri
ATGGTGGGATTCGAACCCGGGACCTTCTGCATGGCAAGCAAGCGCGTGCCCCCACATTTCACACACTGATCGCTCTATCTCGAGAACCACAACACCTAGAAAGCTGAAATTTGGTAGGAATATTCCTTTTGTGGTCTAGGTGTGCAATAAGAAAGGATTTTTCGAAAATCTAAACCGATCCTAAGATATGATCAATTTTTGATCGCTAAAATCTCCATAAGAAATACACAGGAAGCAGAG
>NW_007515562.1:0-240 GCF_000475195.1 Diaphorina citri
ATACCTCTAATCCACTTATCTCTGTAAAGAACATATATCAATTGCATACCTCTCTATGTCACCTACAATGCTAGAAAATAATACATAGAATTTAAAGAAAAAATTCTCAAGGTAGAAACACACTACTATCCGTCACATCACGTGAGCTTATGGGGGAGTCAGAAAGATGTAGCTCAAAGTTTGCCCATAAAATTGTTCGTAATTTCGTTCAGGACAAAGATGTAGCTCAAAGTTTGCCCA
>NW_007515563.1:0-240 GCF_000475195.1 Diaphorina citri
CCCCCTCGATTGATGATTGACGGAAAAAAGCATCACCCTGTATAATTCTAAGTTATACTGGACACCCTGTATAGTAGGAATTAGGAATGAGGAGTATTGTTTAATGTTCATCCTTAGTTCAGGATGTAGTTATACTTAAGTCACTACTCGTTACACTTAGGTTGTCCTTTACTTTATAAGCTTATTCTTCTTATTTAGTGTACTGCCCATAAACAGTTAACATTGAAATTTACATTAAAA
>NW_007515564.1:0-240 GCF_000475195.1 Diaphorina citri
GAAAAGAAGAGGAAGAGGAAGAAGAAGAAGAAGAGGCAGAAGAGGAAGAAGAAGAAGAGGAAGAGAAAGAAGAAGAAGAGGAAAGAGGGGAAAAGAGAAACCAAAAAGAGGTCAGAGAATGTTAATAACGGAGGCTCGGGGCACCCTAATGTCAAAATGCACGGATCTGTGAACCTCAGTAATCTAAGTATGATATAAATCTAATATGTACGATCTACATGTTGGCAGAATCTACAGATT
>NW_007515565.1:0-240 GCF_000475195.1 Diaphorina citri
CGTACAAAAAACGGCAAGACACAGCGAAAGGCCTCTAAGCTCAGACGAATATTTTGGACGTGAAATTCAATCTCCCCACGTGCCTCCCCTTTCCGTCCGGCTTTTGTTCTTCACACCCTTCTCTGCTTTTAACCCTTTCCTTGAATCCTTTTCACGATCCTTTCCCAATATGAAATGTCTTGAGTTATCGGATTAGTCTTCCTGTTGCTCCTTGCTCTGAACTTGGTTTCTTGTTGCTTT
>NW_007515566.1:0-240 GCF_000475195.1 Diaphorina citri
CTTCCCATAATTATATGCCCATTGGGTCGTTTTCGACCCAATGAAGAAAAATATTTTTGTAATTATTTTGGTGCTTGTTTTTCCTTATATTACCTACTTATGATGGGTAATCCTAAACCTAAAAGTTTGACCAAAATAATTATGGGCATATATGGGTTTAAAATCTTCTAAAAACTCTTCAATACTATGAAATGCTTTTTTTGTAACATGTTCTTTCATTAGAATGATAAATCTTTTCGT
>NW_007515567.1:0-240 GCF_000475195.1 Diaphorina citri
TCAACATCAGAGAACTTGATATCAACACGAACCTTGATGAGAGGGCCTACATGAATGATTATACAGATTTTATCGACAGTCCACGCGACCGATGATGACAGATTGGTGATACTAGTCTGCCAACTGCTGAATGTTGTAAGTTGTAATATTGGTGTATTCGTGTTCAAGAGATGGAAAGAAATAGTCAAATTAGATAAATGCAAGCAATTCGCGAACTGTTTAGGAAGGTATCAAAAAAGA
>NW_007515568.1:0-240 GCF_000475195.1 Diaphorina citri
AGTTGAGGTGAAAATGCCGAAAAACGCTGAAATTCTGTTTCGTGTTAATATAGGCCGGGCGGTGCTGCGAACTCTTGATTTATTGATCCCGGCGCGCTTGATTTATTGATTGTAGAGTCAGTCATGATCATGAGTCATGAATATGTACAATGTACAATTGTACATTCATAATAGTATTGGGAAGGTTAGAGCGAGGGGTATGGTCTGAATAAGACATTTGAATGTCATCAAGGTTCAATT
>NW_007515569.1:0-240 GCF_000475195.1 Diaphorina citri
CTTTAATCGAGTAACGACCAGTGGCGGCATTACCAGTGTAAAAAGGTTCATGCCATGATACGGTATAGTTGTTTTAGGAACACTTTGTTTTACAAAGTTTGCAAGCATATAAAAAAAAAAAGTAAAAAGGTAGACCAAAATTCACAACTTATGTCTTCTATTTTCAAAAGACTTCATTTTAAGTTCTTCAAAACTTCAAGAGGGGGCGGGGAAGGGAGCTTTACATGAACACCCTGTCTT
>NW_007515570.1:0-240 GCF_000475195.1 Diaphorina citri
TGTGAATCCCGTGCCGACCAGACTGCTTGCCTCCAAAGAACTCTATGTTGTGTCAACTCCTCCCAGTCGTTCAGCCCCTATCTGTTGCATATAGTCTCTTCATCTCGTTGATCCAGCAGGTGTGTTGGTGAAGATCTTCCACACGGCTCTGTTCTTGTCTAATCTCATCAGGTGACCAAGCCATCGTAGTCTGTTAGTGTTCATGGTGGCTACTATATTTGGTTGTTTGGATAGGGCGTG
>NW_007515571.1:0-240 GCF_000475195.1 Diaphorina citri
GTGTTGTTGGTGTTGTTGGTGTTGTTGGTGTTGTTGGTGTTGTTGGTGTTGTTGGTGTTGTTGGTGTTGTTGGTGTTTGTTGGTGTTTGTTGGTGTTTGTTGGTGTTTGTTGGTGTTTGTTGGTGTTTGTTGGTGTTTGTTGGTGTTTGTTGGTGTTTGTTTGTGTTTGTTGGTGTTTGTTGGTGTTTGTTGGTGTTTGTTGGTGTTTGTTGGTGTTTGTTGGTGTTTGTTGGTGTTTGT
>NW_007515572.1:0-240 GCF_000475195.1 Diaphorina citri
CATGCTTTGTCACAAGTTAATTTTTGACGTACCTAATTCGTAGATATTTTCTTATCCTAATTTTCGCTAAACGCTAAAATGAGCAAAATAAAATAGAGTGCCGCAGGCGAAATTTTTGAAAATTTTGCTAGATATTTTCTTATCCTAATTTTAGCTGAACGATAAAGTGAGCAAAATAAATTAGAGCGCCGCAGGCGAAATTTTTGAAAATTTTGGTCCACAATCTTGAGAAATCCAGTC
>NW_007515573.1:0-240 GCF_000475195.1 Diaphorina citri
AAAAGAAGAAAACAAGTGAATACTACTAACTTGATTTTTTGGGGGTTCCACTTAATATTGAAAAAATTAAATTAACACAAGACTTCAACAAAAAAAGATTAGGTACTAACCAAATCAAGATGTCAGTTCTACCACGTACCTACCTAACCCCAAATCACAAACAATTGGTTCTTAAACAAATACATTTATATTGAACCAAAACCATTGCTAAAAGATGGCAGCAGTTCTGAAGAAATCTTC
>NW_007515574.1:0-240 GCF_000475195.1 Diaphorina citri
TTTAAGTGCACAATTTTATGAGTATGTAGGTATTGGTAAATTAATGGTTATCTAAGAGTACCTATGTATGTAGGTATCGGTAGATCAGAGATTTGTTTATTTGCTTTTGTAAATCTATTGCTTATTTGCTTTCAATCAATAGGAAGTAAGTCTTCTTCTTCTTCTTCTTCTTCTTTGCCTTTTCCCATGTTCAGATGGGGTCGGTGTTTGTCATCAGCCTCTCAATCAGCTTTAGAGTGA
>NW_007515575.1:0-240 GCF_000475195.1 Diaphorina citri
AGCCCGAGATTACATATTATATTCCCCAGTAACCTAGTGTATACCAACTTATATGGCAATCTGATTGGAGTGATTTTTGGTTAATTTCAGACGATTTCAGCCAATTAGATTGCTGAATTTAAGAGTTAGTTAATATTGAACCGAGTTTAATATCTGATGCTCGCCAGCCTAGTTAGCTTAGTTGGTAGTGCGTCTGCCTTGTAAGCGCTAGGCCGCGGGTTCGATTCACGCCCGGGGCGG
>NW_007515576.1:0-240 GCF_000475195.1 Diaphorina citri
CTGATTATTCCTCGGAATTTCATGTTCAAGCTCAAGTTTAATAATCAGAATTTTCTTCTCTCTCTCTCTCTCTTTCTCCAATTCTGTTCCTTTGATCTTGAGCACTAATTTAACCAATTATTCACACACACACCCACCAAAACACACACACACACACACACTCATGCACTCTCACTCTCTCATGAAGCGAACATACGCAGACAAGCAATGAATAGAATTGGCCGCCTATAATGATTTGCT
>NW_007515577.1:0-240 GCF_000475195.1 Diaphorina citri
AAAAAAAAATAAAATAAATAATAAAAAAAGGACAGAACTAGCCCTAGCATTTAAATAAGCGACAAAGGGACAGACCTTTGTCGGGCCTTTGGGTCTGAGAGACCTAGGTCTGTTAGACCGGCCGGTTGTCGCCATCGGAACGTGATTGGCGGGCCCTGTATATATAAAAAAAAATGTGAACAGGTTGAAAATGGTAGGTAGGTATAATACTGTAGGACAGTGTACCACGTGCCTTGCCTT
>NW_007515578.1:0-240 GCF_000475195.1 Diaphorina citri
TATTTTACGGGATCTTACCTTAACCAAAGGATTGGTATCATCTGCCTGACTGCCCCGGGTAAACCTGTCCGCCATTGCTCCACTGAGCGGCAAATATAACGCATGCGCACTAGCGAACTCCTGCGCCTCTCTCTGTCGCTCCCATTCTGTCATGGAGGGGGGCTGAATTTGAGCCAGTCGGTCTGAAATGAAAAAAAAAAAAAAAAATCAATATCGTCCCGAGAGGGAAGAGAGAAGGAA
>NW_007515579.1:0-240 GCF_000475195.1 Diaphorina citri
TATACCTAGCATCGAAATTGAGCTGGATGGAAGATTAGATTTAGGTTTCTCCTGTCTCTATTTACAGAGATACCTACTTACCTACTCGTATGGTCTGAATATGTATAGGCACGTACTTTACTCATTGGTATACGAGTACGAAATGGATTCATATTACCTATGTAGGTAGGTAGAATACGCTAGAACTGACTCGTACACTCGTATGAATACTCTTACGTTGAGTAGGTACTCAGAATTCTC
>NW_007515580.1:0-240 GCF_000475195.1 Diaphorina citri
TGTTTGCTGAAAACTTTTCCCTCTCTCCCTTCCTTTGGATCTCTTTAACGGTCTTTGAATTTGTAGTCGGAAAACCGTAGGGGAGGGGAGGCACTTACATCCGAAAGTTTCGTTCGGTAAATAAAAGGACTTTTCGTTTAAACTATGCCTGTAGGATTAATAAGGACTTAAGTAGGTAACGTATTCAATTCTATTCAAATGAAAACTAGGTAGGGCAAATTGAGGTAAGTCATTTCGAGA
>NW_007515581.1:0-240 GCF_000475195.1 Diaphorina citri
ACGCAAGAATGGCTAATTGTAATTATAGTAAAACCTGTACATTTGTAAATTAGATAGAGGACATTGTTCTGTAGAGATGTACATATTTAGAAGTCATTTTACCAGCCGAGTTAGTTTGGAGGGTAGTGAGCCTGTTTTGTACGGTTCGCTCTCGGAAGACCACGGTTGTTACAAATTCCATCCATCAAACCTCTTGAACGAAACTCTATTGGCCACAATTCTCCAATAAATCACCATCTT
>NW_007515582.1:0-240 GCF_000475195.1 Diaphorina citri
AATTCGTCCAATTATCCTGGCTTATATGCATATTTCCCTATAGGCCTATACCAATAGGTCCCTAATAACCTACATATTGTACTTTTAATTGTGGAATGTGGAAGGTCCAACACATGCCTAGGGGATTATCTACCGCCCAAAGTGACCTAACCCTTATGTCTGCTTTCAGACAGAGTTCGGTACAACTGGAAAATGGACTGCTCTGTTGGATCTTTGTTGTCCTCAGCTCAATAAGGTTTA
>NW_007515583.1:0-240 GCF_000475195.1 Diaphorina citri
AAGGAAACTGTCATTTAGGTAAAAAAAAAAAAAAAAAAAATCTGGTGTGAACATCACACAACTTTCCTTATCCTATTGAATGATGCTTATTTGGGTTTTAATCTATTGTAACCCTAACTTTTACAATATCTCTAACTGTTTAGTCAGTATAGCTGAAAACCACCAAAAAGCGGTCAAAAGCCGCCAAAAAAACGGCCAAAATATCGCCAACCGCAGCACTTATCTTAACCAAAAGTTTTG
>NW_007515584.1:0-240 GCF_000475195.1 Diaphorina citri
CACAGTTCGATTCCTTCATTCTTTGGTCTGTTCTCAGTTCTCTGCTTACAATAAAACATACATCTTCCTATTCCAAATACTATGCCTGTATTTATTCAATCCTTACAAACATTACATATTACAATAATTACAAAAAGATACAATAGGTAGTGCCCAAAATAAACAAGGAAATGGTGAGTGAAATGACATGGCTGGTCTACTAAAGTAATAGAATAGAATAGAATAGAATAGAATAGAATA
>NW_007515585.1:0-240 GCF_000475195.1 Diaphorina citri
TACTAGACGAATATGTAATAAGTTGTGTCCTACCGTCTAATCTTTCATTCTTTAGATACATAAATGAATACGAAACCTTACGCACTTATACCTGTAGACCAGAAGTTCTCAAACTGGGGGGTGCGCCCCCCTGGGGGGGCATGGAGACAAATCAGGGGGGGGGCGAGCTTTTCCGTTTTGTTATTTCAAGGTATTTTAATTATGTTAAGATTGATTAATTCTTGTCAGAAATTAGTCTAC
>NW_007515586.1:0-240 GCF_000475195.1 Diaphorina citri
GTCTTGGCTACTACACCAAAGCAGTTTATCGTCCTTAAATCCTGCCTTTCTTTGTCCTCCACTTTCACTGAAATCTCTATCTCTTCTTCCATTTCCTTTTTAATTTCTAAATAATAAAGTCATTGAAGATGTAGTTGGTTGGGTGACAATTTCATTATTGTCATTTGGATTCTTAACAGGTTTGATGTTATCATGGAGGTTGTGTATGGTTATTGGGTTTAGGTTACGTATGGTAGTGTG
>NW_007515587.1:0-240 GCF_000475195.1 Diaphorina citri
GTTTTCTGGTTCATCAATGTTTCTAATAGCGCACATTGCATATTCATAAGGCGTTCATAGGATTTCGAAAGATGTCTTCAGGATGTAACCCTTCTTTTGGAAAGAATACTCTGACTCCCAAAGTCTCACATATAGGTAGCATATAGTTTTTTTTACTTTCTATTTTCGTACTAGAGCAGAAATCTATCTCATAACAGTGATAAGTTTTCAGATGCTTTACCTATTATTATCTGCTTAATA
>NW_007515588.1:0-240 GCF_000475195.1 Diaphorina citri
GTACGTACCCCTGATTCTCCAAACGTACAAACCGAACACAGCAACGAACTACGTACCCCTGGTTGTTTATAATCTTCAATATATTCAGTCGTCAACTATAACCCGGTGAGTCCGCATCTACTCGTGCCATTTTCTATAAAAAGTTGTGATTTTTCTTATCTAATCTTCATATCTTGTCAAATCAAACAAAACATCTAACGTACCAAATGAAGCAGAGATTGAGGTGTTCATAGATCAGGA
>NW_007515589.1:0-240 GCF_000475195.1 Diaphorina citri
AATTATATTGAGGATAAAATTCCATACCTCGGCTGGGATTGAACCCACGCCCTCCTGTTTACCAGGCGAGCGTCTTGATCACTACACCACCGAGGAGATAGGTATGTGATTCCATTTGTGGATGGTTCTTTTCTGCTTAATTCTGTTCAAATAGCGGCCGAACCCGCCGTACCTGCCTCGGTGGCGTAGTGGTCAAGACGCTCGCCTGGTAAACAGGAGAGCGGGGGTTCGATCCCAGCC
>NW_007515590.1:0-240 GCF_000475195.1 Diaphorina citri
AATACCTGTGACAGGGAAAGAGAGTATTAAAGAATCTGCTGCGAATATCACACGATTTTGTAGAACATAACAAAACATGAAAGAAAAAAAATCGATTAGAAACAATAATAGAAAATGACTAGTTGGTTGTCTGTACCATCAGAGTAGTACAACTCTTATTGGCTGACAGAGCTAGTTAACTTACAATAACTTCGATCAGGAGGCTGGTCCATCAATTAGATTATTCGCTTGGACAGTCAA
>NW_007515591.1:0-240 GCF_000475195.1 Diaphorina citri
ACATCGAATCAGAGACAATTGTGAATCACCTTTAAATGAAAAGAATTTTACTCAGTTTTCCAAGCAGATTTTGCTCAATTTTCCAAGCATACTTTCCTCAATTTTGGAACGAGATTTTCCTCAAATTTCAAAACAGTTTTCCAAGCAGTTTTTCCAATGGATGTACATAATATTTACCTACAACCCACACAACACAATGATAACCTAGGGTAGGGATAGAATAATATTGTACTGCAACCT
>NW_007515592.1:0-240 GCF_000475195.1 Diaphorina citri
CTCGCACTTCGTGCTCGGGGGCGACCCCATGAACAACCCCGCGAAGCCCAGGGAGCGCGCAGCGCGACCGTATACGCAACTTCGCGTAGCAAACACGCGAAGCCCCCGGAGGGAAGGTAATATTATGACAACCTTTTATCTGTTTCTACTGTGTTGACCATTGCAGATATTTAGGTATTTAACTGTCTTAAAAAAAAAAAAATTCATGCGTCCTTCGGCGCGACGTGGCCCCGGTTTCTC
>NW_007515593.1:0-240 GCF_000475195.1 Diaphorina citri
GCTTTACTTATCACTTTACTAGAAATATCTACCAATTCATCTAAGGCAATCTAAACTGCATACCTGTGAATAGCCATGGTTAGACAAGATCAGTCTTCTATTCAAGATTGTAATTCGGGGCTCCTTTCCAGCAGCTTATTGAAAGCTAACCTCTCAACAATTCTAAAACTCACAATGTTCAGTTAGCTAACGACACCCGAGAGAAAAAGAGAAACTGAACCAGTAAAGTTCAGGTGCAGG
>NW_007515594.1:0-240 GCF_000475195.1 Diaphorina citri
TTATGTTTGTGCCGAAGATTGAGTTATAATCTAACAGATACCGATATGATCATTGATCATCCGTCACTAAATCCGACGGAACTTTATACTGATTTATGTCATATTATGTCTGGTTGTGTCATGCACCATCATTGTATTTGTCCAAGTAAGTATACCTACTCCTAAAATCTTATATTATAAGAACGAGATCCATTCACTCATTCACATTTCATAGTTCACACACTGATCGCTCTATCTCTA
>NW_007515595.1:0-240 GCF_000475195.1 Diaphorina citri
GGTACCCAGTATGCACAATGCACATTTATAGCGTTTCCTCGATGTATTTTACCATTGATACCTACCTACACTAATGAATAATAATACTAATATACAAATAGGGATACTGATGCTTGTAGAATTTCCTCCGGGTACAAAATCTATACATTAGCTGCCACGTGAATGTTCCACATGTATATCTGAAAACTAATAACATATGTAATCGGATACCAATGGAAAATAAAATTGAAATAATTACGG
>NW_007515596.1:0-240 GCF_000475195.1 Diaphorina citri
GTACGGTGCATTTTGTGTACCTACCGTACAGATCGACTCAAATCAGCCAGCCTTATTGGAGTCTGTCTTGTTTGTAGGTAACCACTGGGTCGTGGGTTCGATTCCCACCCGATGGGAATTTTATCATACAGATAAGGCTCGTTGTCGGAACGGCTGGCTTTCTCTAATCCTCGATCTTTCTTCTATTTTAGGACGATGAGACCTTCGTTTTGACAGTTCCTTCTCCTTATAGGTATCAAA
>NW_007515597.1:0-240 GCF_000475195.1 Diaphorina citri
CAAAATAAATTCGTTCCAATGTTCTATTTTCAAAGTGATCTTTTCTTACTACATTAGAACTCCAACTCAACAATAATCAACTATAGTAAATGCTCGGTTACTATAGGAAATCGCAAGCGTAGGGTTATCTATTGGAAAGCTCCAATAGACAAGTCAGTCTCGAAAAAAGATAATCTCTCAAAGTCTAATCCTAAGACAAAACAATGTCCAGATAAAAACAAACCGGAATTTGGACTGGCG
>NW_007515598.1:0-240 GCF_000475195.1 Diaphorina citri
AATTCACTTACCAATGGCTAAGAGCGGACCCCAATGGAAAAGACGTTTGCCTGGACTCAGGCACATCTTTACTTCTTGCTGATTGTTTTTATCAAACAAGTCTATAGTGTTATTGATCGTAACTGTTTCAACCACAAATCAGACTCAAGACATCTTATGCAACTGTCAACAGAGCTTCATTTGTCTCCAAAAAACTGAGTGCACCTAATAAACTTGTACAGGCAGTCACCCATCCAGATA
>NW_007515599.1:0-240 GCF_000475195.1 Diaphorina citri
TGTTGTTGTTTGTAGCTCTGTAGCTGCACAAAAAGAGGTTGATGGTATCTAGCCAAGATTACTTGGCCCGTCCCGAACCGTAGTCAACCATCATGAGGACATCTGCTTTTCCTTTGAAGTACCTATGATAAACCCTTTGTAACCTCCAACCAGTCAGGCTGCTTAGGGTTTGGCTGCTCTGATCCCTATTTATAGTCCCACAGCAAGACACTGGTCTGCTCGCCCTGTTTAAGGTCCCCC
>NW_007515600.1:0-240 GCF_000475195.1 Diaphorina citri
AAAAAAAATACCTTGAATGTTTTTTGTTCCCTTTTCCCCTCTCGTAAGCTTTGCACAATTATTTCGATTTCCCTCCCTCTCCCTGTTGGTATTTTAATTGCTTTGTATTATTACCCTTCCTGGTGATTGTACCGCCTTAGAAATGGGTCAGGAATGCTTTGACCTACTCCATAAACCTTCTATTACCCTATCAGATAAAATTATTGCCAATCCCTAGGTCTTATTTTCGTTATGTACTTA
>NW_007515601.1:0-240 GCF_000475195.1 Diaphorina citri
TCTCCTCTTTAAAGGACTGGAAGTGCATGAGCCATTGTTATGTTGTCTCTTTTATTCTTCCTTCTCTTCATTATTTCTCTCTCTCTCTCTCCTCTCTCTCTCTCTCTCATTTGACACATCTTCAGCTTGTCTAATAGTCATTGTGTCTCTTTTCAATGAAAAAAAAAGAGACAAAGAGTTTCTCTTTTTTCTTTCTCTCTCCCTCTCTCCTCTGTTTCTTTTTTTTTTTTTTTTTTTCCT
>NW_007515602.1:0-240 GCF_000475195.1 Diaphorina citri
TGTGCCTATAGGTATATTGCTCCTAATGTGTGATGAACATGAGCTCGTCATTCATCATCGTAAGTACCAGCTAGTACTTAGAGTTGTGAAGTAATGATTACTTGATGTAATTAATTCCTAGTTCTAATTACTAGCTCATGTAGTTGTAATCAGTTTGGGCAATTACATAGTCGACCGACTGGCCGTCGACTGAACCGTCCACACTGCTTCGATAACATAGATTTCGATCGACAGCGATCG
>NW_007515603.1:0-240 GCF_000475195.1 Diaphorina citri
GATTGGCTGTGGCTGTCAGCATATCGATTGATCCAAGCCAAATGCAACTCGTGGTTCTAGACTGTTTTATAAGCTGCGTCCACACTTTGTCGATCCAAATCGCCTGCCAATATCATGTCAGGGTCTATCAAAGGATTTTGGGTTGGAAAAATAAAAGTTTAATAGTGTTGAAACTGTGGAGTTTTTTAGGCAATGTCGATCGACATCTCACTTGTGCTCTGTTCTTATCTGAAAGAAACC
>NW_007515604.1:0-240 GCF_000475195.1 Diaphorina citri
GATGAGGGACATACTATGGGATGGGCATGCTACGACACAGACCACAAGAGCCGTTTTTGTTTCATACATAAAAAGTTACATATGTAGATATGATTCAAGCAGATATTGAGAAAAAACAAGGTAGGTGTGATGATGGGAGGAAATTGAAAATAAAATAATAAAAAGTAAAAAATACGACAGAATTTGGTGGAGAGGCTTTGTGACCCGTCCCTTAAGATGGAACGATTATGGATATGTGTG
>NW_007515605.1:0-240 GCF_000475195.1 Diaphorina citri
AGATTATGCAGTCCTAGAACTTTAGATTTTGCAGTTCACCTTGCCATCTACCTATACCCTTTACCTATCGACCTACATATTTTGGAACCTAAAGGTTTCTAGAGTACAATCCGAAGTCAATGACCATTGATGTATTGAAATGAATCATTGACATAAGTAATACTTCTGAGCCTCTTCCGAAACCCTAGTCATCAACTCAGCATACGAGTCTAGGACCGTAGCAGTTCCGAGCTCAATTTT
>NW_007515606.1:0-240 GCF_000475195.1 Diaphorina citri
AAAAAAAAAACTACCTACTAAAGGCTCTGCAAAAAAATGTTTTAAAAATTCAGATGAAGTCTTTTGGATCTTCCTTAAAATTCAAAATATAAATAAGGAATGTAAAAGTGGCAAAGGGGACATTTCAAAGTCTGATTCATAATAATTCATAATACTTATTCATGAAAGGATTTTGAAAGAAATGGTGGTCCCTAAAATGGGAGAATGAAAATATGAGATAACTATTGATTTTGTATTTAA
>NW_007515607.1:0-240 GCF_000475195.1 Diaphorina citri
TCTATTAGCCAAGTGTAAAATAAAAACACTTCCTTATCATGGTACGATAAGTATGGCTAATTCCTCCTTGTCTACGGCTATCACCGGCCAATGCAAAGTGCACTTACAAGTTGATGATAACTCCTACAAGAATGTCACTCTTCTCATCATGGCCAATCTCTGCTCCGACGTCATAATTGGACATGACGTACTTCGCAGTCATTCCGCTCTTGAAATTGACTTCAATGGATCACGTCCCCC
>NW_007515608.1:0-240 GCF_000475195.1 Diaphorina citri
AATGTGCAATATATTAATAATCAGTGGAGATGTCATATTTACATTTTCCAAAAGTGCAATATTTTTTTTTTTTTTTTTAGAGATCAGTGTTAGCAGGGTTAAGGCCATTGCCTTGTAATCAATGGTCGGTGATAATAAAGGTCGGTTGAGTTTCATTTCATTTTAGACACATGGAAAGTGGAACATTTTTCAGCGGCTGAGCAAGAGAAAAAGTAACTAAGAAAGAAAATGAAAAAAAAA
>NW_007515609.1:0-240 GCF_000475195.1 Diaphorina citri
GAACGTGAGTTGATTAGCGCCATAGACACTCTGTTGACAAGACCGAAAGCTCTTTTCTTAGGCGCTAGTTAGGTAGGTATCTATAAATGTATTATAGAAAGCTCAACCAGCCAGCGGTAAAAGATATGGATAAATCAACAACAGGTGCCGCACCCCAAGAAACGCTAGACCAAAAATCTGGTGTGAACATCACACGACTTTCTATTACATTTGCAGAATACGTAGGTATTTGAAAAGTAA
>NW_007515610.1:0-240 GCF_000475195.1 Diaphorina citri
GGTCTTGGATGGTGGATTTTTGGATTGGGAACTTAAAACGTTTCGAAATCTGGCTCTTTTTTATGTACCTACATTACTCGTTTTTCATTTGAATTTCACTTTCAATAATTAGAAAAAATGTCTAGAGAAATTATGTGAACCAACTGCTGGAGGCGATAGTGGGTTCAATTAATTTGATTTTGTTTTGATTGAACGAGGCATCCTTGGTCTTTCGGAAGTAAAAGGCTCTGATTGAAATAT
>NW_007515611.1:0-240 GCF_000475195.1 Diaphorina citri
TTGGCTTGCACAAACTTCAAGCCTGCCATCAAACCTCAAGCGTTGTACAGTCGTTCGCGGGACACCCTGTAAAAAAAACCCTATTAGAAACTGGTTTTCTTTACTGTTGAACATTTTTCATTCATTTTATTTAATTTATTTACCTACCTTTGATGTCATGTATGTTTGTTATGATGTTATGAAATATTTGGTATTATTAGTAGGTATATACCTACAATTTAATTAGATATTATTGTACCT
>NW_007515612.1:0-240 GCF_000475195.1 Diaphorina citri
AAGAATTTACTGAAAAATCGACTTTACGTCATATTACTACAATTATCAATCTTTTTTCGAGGAAGTAAGTTAGAGGAAAATTGTCAATGTTATTTGGTTGGAGAACAAACACCCATGCACCTAAGGTACCTAATTCTATTATTCATATTATTCATACCCAATGTATCTTATTATTCAACTTGCATTATACTTGTAGCTGGAATGTATCACAGTATAGGTCCGTTCAGTCCCAAGACTTTA
>NW_007515613.1:0-240 GCF_000475195.1 Diaphorina citri
TGAATTTCCTTTTCTTATTACTCCTTTTATCTTGGATTTTCTTTCACTTCTCCAGTAGTTGTGTTTACGTCGTAGGTATTATTTAGGTACTCTTTAATCTCTTGCTTTCGTCCATCTTTACTTCGGTTAATTACCATTTCTCATTCTGTTTTTATGTCTCTTGCGCTTTACATTCCTGGTTCATTCCTTAAGTTCATCAGGTGCCGAGTTGTTTTTTCTGTATTGTTCGTAATGTTGTGT
>NW_007515614.1:0-240 GCF_000475195.1 Diaphorina citri
TACTGGAGAGCAACATTTGCATATCCTCCACAATATACAACCCTACTATTAATTTATGTTAATGAACCCGATGATGTTCTTTGATGAAAGTAACAATGAAGATTGGACTTATTCGAAGTTTTACAACTTTTTTTTAATTTACTTTAGGCCAACCTTCTTCTGAAATTAAAACTAGCTTTCTTTGCTCATGGTTGGGAAAGCTTGATTTCACCACCAGCAATGTACTTGAGTCTTTGGTCA
>NW_007515615.1:0-240 GCF_000475195.1 Diaphorina citri
AACATATGTAGATTATTAACACTTCGTTCCTGTACATTGAACTAGGTACGCCAAAGATTTATCTCCGACCAAAGGCGGTAACTCCAAGATCTGAGAAATCTAGAACGCTATAGTCTTCTTCTTCTTCTTCTTTTTTTTTCTAACAATGACACTTTTTCATCGCCCTGTTTGTAAGATATCAGTGAGGTGTATCTGCCAGTCTTCCGCTATCATAGGATTAGGTCAGTGTGACTATAATGG
>NW_007515616.1:0-240 GCF_000475195.1 Diaphorina citri
TCTACTTTTATTGACACTAAACACGTAGAAATATAAATGAAGGAAACACTTTGCCGAGTGCAACCTACCTATAAACGGAATGTTAAGTTTCTACAATACTTTTATGTAAACATCCACAGATTATTATTTTTTATCCTTTAAAGCACACAAAAAAATCAAAAGGAAATCTAAACTGCAACAAAATTTATTGACTGCTAAACTAAATAAACGGATGAATGATGAAATGCACTCCACGGACAC
>NW_007515617.1:0-240 GCF_000475195.1 Diaphorina citri
GTGAGGAAAATGAGTAGCTATGACATATAAATGCACATAGCAACTGGTGCCAGCATGGTAGGTAAACATTGGATTTTAAGATTATTGATATATTGGGAAAATCCTACAATGCTGCAGTGAGCACCAAAGTTGTGACATAATATCACAAAGAAACTGCATTTACATTACATTTACAAAATTTCTTTCTTCTTCTTCTTCTTCTTCTTCTTCTTCTTCTTCTTCTTCTTCTTCTTCTTCTTC
>NW_007515618.1:0-240 GCF_000475195.1 Diaphorina citri
TTAAATTAAACTCTCTTTCTTCTTCCTCTTATTATTGTTCTTCTTCCTCTTCTCTCTCTCCCCTCCTCTCCCTCTACTCTCTTCTTTCTCTTTCTTCTCTCTCTCCCCTCCTCTCCCTCTACTCTCTTCTTTCCCTTCTTCCTCTCCTCTCATTATATTCTCCTCCGTCTTCGTCTCTTTCTTATTCCTCCACCTTTCGTTCTCTCCCCTTCTTCTCTCTCTTTAACCCCTCCTCTTCCT
>NW_007515619.1:0-240 GCF_000475195.1 Diaphorina citri
ACCACCTATATGTAGATATCTAGTCACATTTTTAGTCCGTCCTTCCTTTATTATTACAATAGTAATAAAAAGGTATAACGGACGGACTATTGTATTCGCTTCGGTGTCTGTCACTCGCTCGCTCGGTCGGTCTGTCTGTCCCCATAGAAGGACTTATCCAAACCATTACAAGAGACATTTTGCATACATTGGTAAAAAGCTGTTTAATGAATTACCTCCTGAGATAAAAAATGAAAATAA
>NW_007515620.1:0-240 GCF_000475195.1 Diaphorina citri
ATTCTATTGACCATTGCATGAAAATAAATAAGTGATAAACCCATCAGAGTTCTAAATCTCCACACCATGACAACAAACAAGAAATGTGAACAAAAAGGTAAAGGAAAAAAATCACAAATAATTCTGAGAAAATAGGTAGGTACTTATACTTAGGCACCGATGAACACAAACAAAAATTCAAGAAAATCACAAAACCTAAGTCACTAGTTTTCACCTGCAGTGACAAGAAGTCACCAAGCC
>NW_007515621.1:0-240 GCF_000475195.1 Diaphorina citri
ACGAGTAAGTTTCTTTCTTTTTTTTTTTTTTTTTTTTTACAAGAGTTGATAGAGTTCTCTTGCTAAAGAAATAGCAAAGGTTGAGTGCGAAGGGCATCCACTCGTAAAATTTGTTGCTAAAACCAAGTGTCAGCCCAAAGCAATCATCCTAGTTGGGGCTGATTGAGAGGCTGACGAAAAACGCCGATCCCGTCTGTACTTACACGGGAAAAGGCGAAGAAAGAAGAAGAAGAGCGAGTT
>NW_007515622.1:0-240 GCF_000475195.1 Diaphorina citri
AAAAAAGAAGAAAAAAAAAAAGCGAGGAGGGGCCGCTTTAGGCTGGAAAAGGCCCTGATTAGTGACAATGTTATTGATGTGTATTGAGTTACACAATAACATTACAACTAAGGGAGAATATTAAAGGAAAATCAATTCAAAATGTTTTGACTTTTTGATTCGGGAGGAGGGAGAGTTGAAGACTTCTAAGGAAAAAGGGGCCTATTTTGCTCCTACTTGGGTTTTTCTTTTGATGCTTAT
>NW_007515623.1:0-240 GCF_000475195.1 Diaphorina citri
TTTTATCCTGATTTATTTGAGAATTTGATCACATAATAATGAATCTCTAAGGGTTAGGTGGTAGAGAACGCCTCAAGCGTTAACCTCGCCTAGTGGTTACTTTCCACTCAAGAGTCTATTATTGTTACAAGGGCAGAGAACACCCTATGGTCAATCGTCAGCGACAATCTTACTGGTGCAGTGGTTAGTGTGGTGGACTGGGGATTGGTGGTTCAATTCCAAGCCGAAAATAATTTATCG
>NW_007515624.1:0-240 GCF_000475195.1 Diaphorina citri
TTCCGTGCAGCCATGCGCCGTGGCTTCTTACGTCGAGACGCTTCATCACTGGACTCTTCCTCTTCTTCCGCTGCTGTTATCACCGCTGTTTCTTCTTCATATTCTTTTTCTTCATCTTGAGCTTCATTGGTTGCGTCCTCTTCTTCTTCCTCTTCATCCTCATTCTCTTCTTGCTCTTCCTCTTGTTCTAATTCTTCAGTCTGAAAGAACAATAATGATATTTCTTATTAATCACAAGGG
>NW_007515625.1:0-240 GCF_000475195.1 Diaphorina citri
AGATCTGAACGCAACCTTTGCAATTGCATCAGCATACATCACTTGAGTCAGGAATAAAGGGTTGCCTCAAGGGTAAGTGTGAGGACCAAATAAATATTCACCACTTCTAATGCTATTTCAGATATGTAATACATACTATGTATGACTTTGTGTCATCTGGAGGAGATAAGAATTCAAATTTCTGCCTTGGAGGTTCTAGTCAGCATTTCGCGTGACACTTGAGTTCACGTAGAGTGTACC
>NW_007515626.1:0-240 GCF_000475195.1 Diaphorina citri
CAAATCAAATCAATTTCTACAGCCCATGTTTCCGATTTGAAGGGATATATTGCACCAGAGAAACGATTTAGAAGAGGCATAAATGCATTGACAATGTGGAATTCGAACCACAGCAACTTACTTTGGATCTCCTGTCTGTTGACATTGGGCAAACTTGGACATGCCCAGCAGATCTTGGACGTAAATGCGGGTAAGTTGAACCTAAGAACTAATAAAATACATAATAGCTACCTACTAATA
>NW_007515627.1:0-240 GCF_000475195.1 Diaphorina citri
CTGATTGGAATAAAATGAGCTTTTTTATGAATGTGATACAGACGGTAAAAAAAAAGTATTAGGTAGAGCTCTAGCGCGATTTTTAGACATTTTGTAGAGAACTGTAGAGAATCGCATCACTCCAGAGTCCAGAGTTCCAGCCTTGTAAAAAGCTCGTTTTCGAAAAAAAATTGCTCTGTTGTTTTACAAAGCGACGATATTCCATGCAATCTATGCCATGAAAGCGATAGAGGTTCATTT
>NW_007515628.1:0-240 GCF_000475195.1 Diaphorina citri
CCCCGGGCGGGATTCGAACCCGCGGCCTAGCGCTTACAAGGCAGACGCACTACCAACTAAGCTAACTAGGCTGGCAAAGTGATTTTAAACCTACAGTTCTTTCGGTCAAATTTCGATTTTGGAATGATGAGACCTCAGTATAGTTCCCTCAATCAAACCACTAAAAAAAAAAAGGTTAACAAAAATTATTTGACTTCTAATGATGGTTCAACAATAATGTATTACACCAAATGATTAGCA
>NW_007515629.1:0-240 GCF_000475195.1 Diaphorina citri
GCGTGACTGTGCTGCGTAGCTGCGTCTCAATGTGCGCCGGGCCTAAAAGTGGATTGGGAGCGCGTGACTATTATAACAGCTCCTCTTGCAACTCGCGACACAAAGAAGTATGTACATGTTGCTTCTCTATATTTACTCCTTTCATGTTTACATCTAACACTGTTGTCATTATTTACTGAGCGTTACATGTGCGTCCACTTTGTCTACTGTTCCAGCCATATTTTCCATCGGGAAGCTAAA
>NW_007515630.1:0-240 GCF_000475195.1 Diaphorina citri
ATTCTTTCGAAGAGAACCGGAAATTTTGTATCATACTATAAAAATTAAGACCTAGGTACCTACCTATTAAAATATGGATAGACATTGGTTAGTGAGTAGGTGGGTATGGTTAAATAGATACCTTATCATTGGTACCTATCCATAACATTGGTCAGATAGGTATAGGTAACATGTAATGGCACTATAGCACCACCAGTGTTTTGTGTCTTGCGGTCTTCCTCTCCCTCAGATCACCAAGGT
>NW_007515631.1:0-240 GCF_000475195.1 Diaphorina citri
CAGTACTGCATAATTATACACGCAGAAAAGCTTGAGAAAAGGGGGCCCCATCATTCTATTGTACAGAGATATCAAGTACTTAATAAGTCACTAATTACAATTACAATAGCTCGCTAATAATATAAAGTCAAAGAAACAGAGCCTTAATATGAGATGTCCCCAATCTTGAAACAAAGGTGATCAAGCCCTAATGTTCTTGTTTCAGATTACAAGAGAAAAGAGCGAGAAGACTGCGAGAAA
>NW_007515632.1:0-240 GCF_000475195.1 Diaphorina citri
CCGGTCAAAAGTGACCGACGGATGCGGTCAATAATAACCTCTGGTCAAACGGCAATGGTGGGAAGAAACTTTATCCCTTGTTTCAATGTGTTGAGCTAGACTGCTAGAATATTGCCTGAACACATACGATATTGCCCTGTATTAAGTATGTGTGTATAGGACCTATGGGTTTACGGGGGAGATATTTGATAGCTAATATCCTTCAGTGACTTCCTCTCTACTTTATCAAGTTCTCTATAT
>NW_007515633.1:0-240 GCF_000475195.1 Diaphorina citri
ACTTTTGGAGATGAAATTCAAAAAGATTTTTAAAAAGAAAGAAGTAGGAGGAGGAGGAGGAGGAGGAGGAGAAGAAGAGGAGGAGGAGAAGAAGAAGAAGAAGAAAAAGAAGATGAAGATGAAGAAGGAAAAGTTTGATAGGCTTACTTTGACTTCTGAAGGCCTTTAATCCCTCAGGTATACAGATAGAGGGAACTGAAACTGCTGTAGATTTATAGTCCCGAAAGCGAAGAGAGAAGG
>NW_007515634.1:0-240 GCF_000475195.1 Diaphorina citri
CTTGGAACGGCTGGCTTTCTCCTATCTTGTTTTCCTCTCCTAAATTTATCAAACAGATATTTTGCGGTAACAAAATGTCTGTTCCCAGCAGGTTTTAGTTGAAGGTACAAAAAGTTGAATTTCCGTTCGTGACAATTCACAATTAGATTTTTAAACCAACACAAAACAAGCGGGGCCCGTCCCTCCGGGAATTTTTTGATCTTGGTTAAAGATAATCAGTATTTATGTACCTACCTATTT
>NW_007515635.1:0-240 GCF_000475195.1 Diaphorina citri
AACAGAAAACGTTTAGTTAAGATAGGTGCTGCGCTTGGCGGTATTTTGACCGCTTTTGGACGGATTTCGACCTTTTTTGGCGGTTTTCAGCGATACCGATTAAACGGTTAGAGATATGGTAAAAGTTAGGGTAAAATAATACTCAAATAAGCATCATTCAATAACGTCTAAGACAATACTTATTGTCCCCCTGGCTATTTCAAAAAAACAGAAGGCCCTTCTTGGATTCCTTCTCGGGGG
>NW_007515636.1:0-240 GCF_000475195.1 Diaphorina citri
ACAGGAGTGTACTGGATTCCTTTGTTTCAAGTACTTGAATCACACGGATTTGAAGTAAAACTGGTAAACGCAAAACATATTAAAAATGTACCTGGAAGAAAATCAGATGTGCAAGATTGTCAATGGATTCAACAACTACACAGTTATGGGTTACTCCAAGGTTCATTTAGGCCAGATGATCAAATGTGTGTATTGCGTAGTTATGTTCGGCAACGTAAAAATTTAATTGAAAATGCTTCT
>NW_007515637.1:0-240 GCF_000475195.1 Diaphorina citri
ACCCTCTTCCCCTATGTATAGTGGTTTCCCTCTATGTATAGTGTTTTAGTTGCTCCCCTCCCATATATTTAGTACATTTCGTGATCGTAAGAAAACTCAGGATTCTCCCCTCCTGTCTAGTTGTGTAGGTTTTCCCTGTAATACATTGTGTTGATGTAAGGTTATACAAACTCTACTATTATTTATGTGGGACGGGGAATGGGCTTAACAAGAAAGGAAAGTAAAACTCCTCTCATCACT
>NW_007515638.1:0-240 GCF_000475195.1 Diaphorina citri
ATGAAAAAAAGAAAGCAATAATCTTCTTTTTCTTCGCCTTTTCCCCGTGTTCAGACGGGGTGCTTTTGGGCATTTGGCTTTGGCTACAAAAAATTTACGAGTGGATGCCCTTCGCACTCAACCTTTGCTATGTCTTTAGCAAGAAAAAATTTCAGGCTAGATTACACTCCCTGTTTAAAGTCCCTCAGCCAGACTAAGCTGGTCTACTCCCTGCACTTGTATTTAGATTCCAAATATTTC
>NW_007515639.1:0-240 GCF_000475195.1 Diaphorina citri
ATAATAACACTGGTCACAGCTCCTTGTAGCAATTATTCACTGTCATGACTTCTGAACAAGTACCCCTATCTCAACAGTATTGGTGTTTATCATCATAGGTTTTGAGGTTGTGGTTGTACACAGGGCTAAGCTAGGCTAAACTTAAAAATAAAAAGAAAATTATATGTGTCATTTATTTATTTCTCAAGCTTGGCCTAGTCTAGCCCTGTGTATAACCACCATCTGAGAACTAAAATACTC
>NW_007515640.1:0-240 GCF_000475195.1 Diaphorina citri
GTACGGTATGGGTACACGGTACATAGCCGAAGTAGACTTGATAAAACGGCGATTGGCGAAGGCAGAGAACTCAAAATCCAACGAACCTTCTTCAATGTCAAGAAACCACATAGTTGACTTCAATGCTTCAATCCAATAGACAGGCACATCCAATAACCCAGGATCAGCATGCAGTAGGTGGAGGTAGAATATTGCTTTCAGTGGTGCATTTGAAGAGATCCCCTTGATTCCTCTTGGTGG
>NW_007515641.1:0-240 GCF_000475195.1 Diaphorina citri
TTTCAAGTCATCTCGAACAATTTTTCCCGGGGCTATAAAAACGTTGAACGACATTTGTGACGAGCATTCAAGTAGTACTTACGATAAATTACTTGCATTTTTTCCATCCGTTAAAACAACAGATCATTTTCCTCAAGAACAATCCAAACTGGTTCATATTCTTGTTTCCCGGACAATATCACCTTGTTTACCTCAAGACCAGGAAGACATGTGCTGTATAATTTATTCAGTAAATACAAT
>NW_007515642.1:0-240 GCF_000475195.1 Diaphorina citri
CTCAAATGTGAGTAGTGTACCTAATACCTATCTATTATAGTATCTATACATGAATCTATCTATGCCTACACAATCTACACTTGCATGTGATTCGCTAAAAGCACTATTCAAACATGGTCCGAACTCGGCAAACTCATAGCTCCAAGACATTTTACGACCCTTTCCACTTGCGTGAGCCATCATAAAGTTTATACTGTGAATACGCTGCTTATACATTTTATTACTATGGATGCATTAATT
>NW_007515643.1:0-240 GCF_000475195.1 Diaphorina citri
CGTAGCCTACGCCTTATTCTTCTTAAAAGAAAAGAAGAGGTTTGACAGAGGGAACTGTAACACTGGAGGTCTTATGGTCCCGAAATTGAAGATAAAATAAAGGATTACACCCACCCACTATCAGGTACACCTGAGCAGGTCCGCCTGTCAGGTACTGCTGAGAAACCTAGTTACACAGCTTAGTTGGTAGCGCGTCTGCCTTGTAAACGTTTCAATTCTGGCCCGGGTCGGATTTTATCC
>NW_007515644.1:0-240 GCF_000475195.1 Diaphorina citri
TTCAGCCCCCCGCTATAGCGACTATCTCCTGGAGATGTGTCTGTATGCATTGATGGAGAAGAAAGCAGTCTTTTAAAATTAGATGGCAAGCTTTTTACTCGTATCAAACATGAAATTCAAGTTATGTATCAAAATTGATCTTGGTATATGCACACTTCTTTTCAAATTGGATCAATTGATGTGTTGAGCATTCAAGTTACCAAGGACAAGACTCAAATAGCCGAGATTATAGTTACCAAC
>NW_007515645.1:0-240 GCF_000475195.1 Diaphorina citri
ATTAAGATGACATCATAGATAAGAAACTTGTCATTAGCTTTGGATGAGGTTGGTGGTGAAAAAAGTTTGAGGTTTTAATCTTGAATTATGAAGACAAATTACGTACGTACGTTATTATGTTTATGAACGTTATGGAAGAGATGTTTTCTGAATGCATATTAGCCAAAAAGAAAGAAGGGGGAGAAGAAATAGAAGGAATACTGTGGAGCTTTTGCAGGGTTCTAAATAGAGATGATGTAT
>NW_007515646.1:0-240 GCF_000475195.1 Diaphorina citri
GAGAGAGAGAGAGAGAGAGAGAATCTCCGGCTAAATTATATCCACTGAGAATTATCTGAGAGAGATAGATTAGGCGGACGAGAGAGAGGGAGTGAAAACGGAGGACTTGAAAAAAGAAGAAGAAAAAGAAGGGGGTTAAAAAAGAAGAAGAAGAATAGGAAAAAGAAGAAGAAGAAAAAGAAGAAGAAAAATACAAGACGACAGAGAGAGAGAGAGAGAGAGAGAGAGAGAGAGAGAGAG
>NW_007515647.1:0-240 GCF_000475195.1 Diaphorina citri
GGGAACGTCCACCGTCACTAGAGTGACCCCAAACCCTAAGAATTGAGTACTTCTTGTCTAATTACGAAGTAATAATAATAAAAAAAAGAACTTCTGACGCTTGATTACGTTCGCCAAGACTTCAAGGAACAGATCTGTGCTATTTTTGTCTGATTTCTTTTCCCCCCCGCCTTTCCAGAAGCTTTCAAAGTTGGCGTCACTAGAGTGACCTAAAAAAAAGGCGATTTTTGTACCATCAAG
>NW_007515648.1:0-240 GCF_000475195.1 Diaphorina citri
TCATGGTCAGTCACCACATCAAGTATTTCCATTAACGATATGAGGATCTAAAAGAAGAAATATAATGTTGGTTAAAAAAGAATGAAAGGAAGGAAGAAAGAAAGAAAATAAAAAAAAGAAGAAGAAAAGAAAGAAGGAAGAGAAAAAAAAAAGAGAGAGAGAAAAAAAAAAGTGAGGAGTATAGAAATTTCACTCCCAGACTTCCCTTTTAACTGTAGTTTCTTGTTCTAATGTTCTGTT
>NW_007515649.1:0-240 GCF_000475195.1 Diaphorina citri
TTTCAAAAAAAAAAAAAAAAAAAAAAAAAAATAGAAAGCTGATTTCTTTTAAAGACGTTTTTGATAGAGGGAACTGTAACAACGGACATTTTATCGTCCAGAAATCGAAGAGATAGGACAGGATAGGAGAAAGCCAGCCGTTCCGAGAACGAACCTTATCTGTTAGGGGGAGAAAAAAGCCAAAATGTTAAATGCGATTGGAAGTGTTCGTACTTTTTGAACAGTCTGTATGGAGAGTTG
>NW_007515650.1:0-240 GCF_000475195.1 Diaphorina citri
AAATAAAGCTCTACATATCCTTCGATTTCTCTCGATGAAGTTTCTTGTAACTTGATTTATTGATCATCTTGTGAATATTATGTGGGAAATAATCGACAGTGGTAGCATTCACATCTTAATCAACTCTAAAGTTCATTTCACCTTCCTTTTGTTTGAAATTTCAACCTACCTTGGTTAAGTACCCATAGGTGGAGGCATACCAAACGTATCAAGATACAGTTTCGTTGTTGCTAAGATACG
>NW_007515651.1:0-240 GCF_000475195.1 Diaphorina citri
GAATGTGTTAAGATAATGGGAAATAGAGTATATAATTGGTACTTGTCTAAAATAGAGTACCTACATTCATTCTTTTCACAGAACTTTTCTAACACCAACTCCAATTGAAGACTTCGTAGGAAAGGTTCTCCTAAGAAGACAATTTAAGTCGACATGTCTTTCTTTAATAGAGCCGGAGCTGAGGTACATTTTTTCTACCTCATAAGGTACAAAATTTTCTTCCTATGGATCTGATGGGGG
>NW_007515652.1:0-240 GCF_000475195.1 Diaphorina citri
GTTTTCCTGTACGGCCCTCGGCAGCGGTAGCTTAACCTAAGACATTATGTCATGGGTCTCTATCATTTTCGTAAAAGAAAGACTATCATTTTCTTAACATTATGTCATGGGTCTCTATCATTTTCGACATTATGTCATGGGTCTCTATCATTTTCGTAAAGACTATCATTTTCTTAACATTGGTTTTTCATGCGACTACCCTCTGAATGTAGTGCGCCTTACGCTTCCAATGTGCGACGG
>NW_007515653.1:0-240 GCF_000475195.1 Diaphorina citri
CCTTTTTGACCTCTACTGGTTGATATTGAGGAAAATTGAGCCAAGATTCGAATCTTAATAGCTTATTACATGTGATGGAAATATAATTAACTTTTAATCTTTTATTTTACTTCGAGAAGATGATTACTTTTCTGACCCTCAGAAGGTTGCACTCAGTCATTCAGTCGACCACCAAGGGTGAAACTCATGAATGTCCATTTTTTTCCTGGTCTTTTTCGAGGATTTTTTTTTTTTTTTTTT
>NW_007515654.1:0-240 GCF_000475195.1 Diaphorina citri
ATCAGCTCCGGGACGGAATCGAACTCGCGGCCTAGCGATTACAAAGCAGACGCGTTACCAACCAAGCTAACTAGGCTGGCGATCCTAAATGAAAATGGGAAAGAAGACCATACCTTTCCACGTACCTGCTGACATTATGAAAGTAATAAAACGAAGTTAAATAGGTAATTTACTTTGATTAAAACATTAAATTAGTTAAAAACAGAAGAAGGAAAAATGTTAAATGAGACTTGAAAGAAA
>NW_007515655.1:0-240 GCF_000475195.1 Diaphorina citri
GCACAAAAGTGAAAGCCTTCAAGAAAATGAGATATTGTTTATAATATTCCTGGCGAAACAACGGGGGAAAATGAAAGAAAAGGAGAAAGATATAAAATTTGATACAAGTTTTGGGAAAAAGTAAAAGGAGGACGAGAGGGAAAAAAGGATAAGGAGAGAGAGAGGAGAGAGAGAGGAGAGAGAGAGAAAATTGAGGGAGTTGAAAGACGAAAAATGGGAGTGAAACATGAATCAATATTG
>NW_007515656.1:0-240 GCF_000475195.1 Diaphorina citri
CCCCGGCCTAGATAAAATCCGCCCCGGGCGGGAATCGAACCCGCGGCCTAACATTTATAAAGTAGACACTACCAACCAAGATAACTATAGTTAAGGCTGGCTGATCACGGAGATAGAAAAAAAATCTACAAGCCTCGTTAGCCCCGGCTTAGAGCGTAGTGTGCTGCACTTTTGGCAACACTGTATTCTTTCTTCTCAACTCTAACCTCCTTGTCGGACATGTTTTTTTTTTTTTTTTTT
>NW_007515657.1:0-240 GCF_000475195.1 Diaphorina citri
TACTCCTGTAAGTGATGTAGGAAGTTGGTAAGGTGTTTTCATTAGTTCATTGTATTTACTGAAACATTTTCGTTGTCTTAATACATTGAGATGATGTGATAATATTTAAACATCATGAATTGAGGAGCTGGGTGCAAAAAGGGCAATAAATGAAAATCATCAAACTGAGATATTTAACTTTAAATTTTCAATTTTTCATCAAAATCCTTGAAAAGTATGTTTACAAAAACGGCTGTAGGT
>NW_007515658.1:0-240 GCF_000475195.1 Diaphorina citri
AAAAAAGCATATCAAAGGCTCTCTCTACGTCAGTCAATAAGAAAAAGTAGAGAAAAAAGTAAAGGGTTTTCTGAAGGAAAGGAGAGAGAAAATGTCTTCTCAACCGAAGGATGCTCAATTCTTTCTCGGCTTTCTCCGCGTTTGTGAGTTGAAGAAGCTGGGAAAATCATGGGAAATTTTTGAAAAACTACGTTAATTTTATTCGAATGTGTATTGTTAAAACGGCACATCTTCACATCT
>NW_007515659.1:0-240 GCF_000475195.1 Diaphorina citri
ATTTTCTACTGTATTGTGTGTCATTATTCCTATAGCATAGGTTATAGGCATTATCTTGTGGAGTATGACACACCAGCCCATAGCCCATATGTTACACACTATAGTTGTATCCAAGAGAGAATGCAGTGCTCAAAGCACGGGTTTGTTTAAAAACATGGTTCAGGAGCCAGAACAAATTCGTCAAGGATGGGAATTTTTGATGCGTTTTTTGGGCGTTTCAATTCTGGGCTCTGATTGCAA
>NW_007515660.1:0-240 GCF_000475195.1 Diaphorina citri
CCCAATTAGTTGAAATAATCGAGGTTCTACTGTAGTCTTAGAGGAGAAAATATTTGCTGGAAAATGGTCGTTTTAGATTGTTCGATAGGTATGGATACTCACTGTGACCTCACTATTGGATCTTTATAAGCAGATACTCTTATTTCCCAGGAAATGGTCATTTTAGATTAACCCTATAGTTATAGATACTGACATCACTTTATACTTATTTCCTGGGAAATGGTCGTTTTAGATCACTCG
>NW_007515661.1:0-240 GCF_000475195.1 Diaphorina citri
AATATTTCCTCCTCCATGCTTCACAGTCTGATTAACATCCCTTGGCTGGAGGGACTCTCCGTCTCTTTTCCAAGTCCAATGACGTCCGTCTGACTGATATCTGTTGATTTTTGACTCATCTGACCAAATGACTTTACTCCACTTCTCTTCTGACCACTTTTTATACTGTTTTACGAACTCTTTTCTTCTTTTGATATTCTTATCACTCAGAAGCGGTTTCTTCTTTTTCACAATAGCATG
>NW_007515662.1:0-240 GCF_000475195.1 Diaphorina citri
CTCTCTCTCTCTCTCTCTCTCTCTCTCTCTCTCTCTCTCTCTCTCTCTCTCTCTCTCTCTCTCTCTCTCTCTCCTTCACTTTCTCTCTCTCTTTTTCTCTTTTTTTTTTCTCTCTCCCTCTCGTGTTTTTAATGTCTTTTTCATAGGACTGACACGTTAAGTCTCTCTCTCTCTCTCTCTCTCTCTCCCTTCCACTATCTCTTTCTCTCTCTCTCTCTCTCTCTCTCTCCAGAAAGACAC
>NW_007515663.1:0-240 GCF_000475195.1 Diaphorina citri
AACAAATTATAAAGATTATAGTATCAAAATACAAAACAATAAAGTTTGATCAAGGGTAAGGTTAATGCCTATGGCATTCTCTCTCTCTAAAAAAGGTTTACCACCAACATCTACATTTTGGTGTCTCCCGCGGCTGTTTTAAAATGTCCCTTGGAAATCAAAGGTTAATGAAGAAGTGAAAACCTCAGAAGTGACAGTAACTTTCTACTCCTCTACTAAAGGTAGGGGACTTTAGACTAG
>NW_007515664.1:0-240 GCF_000475195.1 Diaphorina citri
GTGATATAATTTGTTGTTTCAGAGGCCAGGTTTCGCTGCCGTATAACAGTACCGGTTGGATTATGGTGTTGTATATTTTGAGTTTGGCATTTTTTGATATTCTCTTTGATTTTAACACATTGTTCATTGAGTAAAGACTTCTGCTAGCATTGTTCATTCTACAGTTAATTTCGGGGTCTATCCTGTTCTCTTCATTTATGTTAATCCCCAGGTATGTAAAATCTGACACACGTTCGAAAG
>NW_007515665.1:0-240 GCF_000475195.1 Diaphorina citri
CATTAAATAGCTACATCTACATACTTTATATCTATTATTTTATATTGTGAATTGAAAGAAATTCCAAAGGCATCTTCTACCATTTAGCACTCGGGGCTTTGCCAACTTATTAAGTCCTAATTGAGGGCACAGAGCCACCTAGGACCCCGTGGAGTAAGGGCCTTTGTTCCACAGTTCACTAAAGTTTAGAAGTTTATATTAGTTTAGAACTCAAGTACAATGCATAAGCTGGAGCTACAC
>NW_007515666.1:0-240 GCF_000475195.1 Diaphorina citri
CCCTTGGATCTACATGGTGGTTTTATAATCAAGCCTTTTGATCAAGACTGAATGAGAGGTGATTGTACATTAATGAGAAAACAAGCAACAATAACAGCACAGTCTAAATATGGGATAAGTTTATTATCTAAGCAACAATGGGGAGCTAGGAAATTCAAATGTCGGCCCCAATAACCCACTCAAAATGAATGCGGAGAGCAGATATTTGTTTAGTTATGCTAGCATTTTTTTTTTTTTTTT
>NW_007515667.1:0-240 GCF_000475195.1 Diaphorina citri
AAAAATCACCGTAATCACTCAAAAGGCGACGTTGCCAAACTCTTTCGATTATTTCAACTTCCCTCGGTCCCAATTAGTTGAAATAATCGAGGTTCTACTGTACTTTATTACACACAGGGATCGTCTACAGTTATCTCAGCTGATCAAATACGCTCTGGACATAGCAGAAGGCATGGAATATCTGGGTACCCGTGGTATTGTACATCGTGACCTAGCCGCTCGTAACATATTGGTCGCCGC
>NW_007515668.1:0-240 GCF_000475195.1 Diaphorina citri
GGTCATAACTTTGCAATTTGAATAATTTATTTAAGTAGGTAATAAAAACCAACACTCGGGGTATTACTTAGTAGCTAATTGCCCTGTTGATTATTCATTTATGTGAAAATCCGAAGCGTCAGAGTAGGTCTAGGTTTGTTATGAATAGAATTGATATCTTTCGGCTCAGACCTACATAATATAAAGGTGCTATTACACCGAGGCAACATGCATGCTGCAGTGAACCATGCTTCAAGGCAA
>NW_007515669.1:0-240 GCF_000475195.1 Diaphorina citri
CTCCTCTCCCATGTTCTTTAGCAATTCCGCTGGAATATCATCAATACCAGCTGCTTTCTTCTCTGTTAATTCTTTCAAGGCTTTGTCAAATTCAGATCTCATTATCTCTGGTCCTTTTGAGTCATTTTCTACATCTATCTCATTCTCAATATAATCCTCTTCATTTGTTATTTCATCTCCTTCGTACAGGTCTTCCATATATTCTTTCCACCTTTTTGCCACTTTCTCGTTTTCAAATAA
>NW_007515670.1:0-240 GCF_000475195.1 Diaphorina citri
CCGGGCTGTGGATAACCGCCTGGGGGTGGATAACCGGGAGCAGCACCTCCTGGATAGAAACCGGGCTCTGGGGGAGCTGCAAAAATGAAGGAATAGCGTCAAACTTCTTCTTTTTCTTTTCCCATGTTCAGATGGGGTCGGCGTTTTTTATCGGCCTCTCAGTCAGCTTTAGAGTGATCGCTTCGAGGCCAACTGGTTTTGGGCTAATATTGCCTGGATTGGCTAATTAAGAAACTAGTT
>NW_007515671.1:0-240 GCF_000475195.1 Diaphorina citri
CGATTGCAAAAATAATTACACCCGTATTTCGATTGCAAAAATAATTCAGTGGACAGTTTGTTACTTTCTGATGTTCTCGTGTTGACTCAGCACCTAAATGAGAAGTATGGTGTCTCTTATCGTCCATCTGATGAGGGACATACTATGGGATGGGCATGCTATGACACAGACCACATGCGTCTAATGTAGCAGTTATTTTATTGCTACGAAATAATAACGGCGATGAAACGCTCAACTATT
>NW_007515672.1:0-240 GCF_000475195.1 Diaphorina citri
AGGAATATTGGACGAGAAAATCAACGTCAAAGTATTCGTACAACTGATGGGATAGAAGAGAATGGAGAGGAAAGGTAGCAAGAGGGAGGGAGAAATCGTCTCACAGAATTTCTCAGAAACGTATAAAAAAATGTTGCAAAAATGTTTTATTTATTTTTTTGCTTTTTTCTTCCGTCTTCCCCGCGTCTTCTTCGGTACTTGGGAAATGTAACCATATAGGAGGAGGGCAGTATCTGGTAC
>NW_007515673.1:0-240 GCF_000475195.1 Diaphorina citri
GGCTGACCTTCCAATCTTGAGTTAACGCCGGAGGTGTTGAGGTGTTCTCTACCACCGAACCCTTAGAACTCTATTATGGTCAGCTGGTCAGCTTTAACTCCATACACAAAAAGCCCAATGTGAGGCTTAGGTGTAGGGGCTGTACAGCCCTAAAGGATGGTTTTAAGCTTCTACGAATCGACGAATTATTTGGTCAAATTCTCAAATAGGTAAATGAGGATGAAATTCCATGCCTCGGCT
>NW_007515674.1:0-240 GCF_000475195.1 Diaphorina citri
TCTCTCCCTCCCTCCAGTTCTCTCTTAATTCCCTTATCACTTTTCTCTGCCTTATCTTTCTCCCTTCCTCTCCCTCTTTCATTTCTTTCTATTTCTTTTTTTACTTTCTAATGCCCCTAGGGGGTACAAGAGTATTGTTTTCACTTCATTTCGCTTGGAAACGGGGGCTTTACATGCGAGAGTAAATCCGTCGTCTGGGGACCTCTAGAATGTAAGAGACTTTTGAAACGCAAGCGAATT
>NW_007515675.1:0-240 GCF_000475195.1 Diaphorina citri
TTCTAAACTACATAGTTTACCCACTTTCTACACAGTTAGGAGGAAAAACTAAATATTCCCTTTGTTCCCATGCAAAAAAGAATTTATCCAATAATGGAACTTTCAAGGTAAAACTGCAAAAGGTAAGCACAGAAATACAACGAAAGGTTAAACTTTTTGAAGTTATAGTTGTTGTGTTGGGAGTACTAGTGGAATAACTAGTGGTTCCAGATGTGTTTGTTGTACCATATGAAGTGCCGT
>NW_007515676.1:0-240 GCF_000475195.1 Diaphorina citri
GTCGAAAATGGGATGATGGGATGAATAGGTAAGTAATAAGTAGGTAGCAGTAGATAGGTATGTAGGCTTATAGGTATATGTAGTTACTTGGGTAGGTACTAAAGTAGGGACGTGTGTAGGTATCTCAGATCAAGAACTTCAAGAAGGAAAACTAAAATGGATGTCCTAAACTAAAATGGATGCGGCACACAAGGGAGCAGAAAGAGACCGCCTTAACATAATAATAAAATGGACACAGAT
>NW_007515677.1:0-240 GCF_000475195.1 Diaphorina citri
TGACGAGACTTCAAAACTATCTGCTGTTCTTAGTGGCATGTTCCCTCAGTTCTTCAAGTTGTAAAACGGTACCATATACATATATGAGTTTGTTAATGTGGTGAAGAGGCTGAATTCCTGACATCAGTGGACGCTATTGATCATACCATATAAGAGGGTTTGATTTCGACAGTGTCGAAAAATTTGGCACTACTGATTGATTCTAGGAGCATCCTTTTCCGCGAAAGCGGCATTAGCAGC
>NW_007515678.1:0-240 GCF_000475195.1 Diaphorina citri
CACTAAGATATAGCAAGAAGGTTAAGGATAAACATTTCTTGCCAGATAAATCATCGAGGGGTAACACTTTTTAGTCACCCTGTAAGGTGTAAGTACCTATCAGTAGGTGTAAGTATCTCTAAAGTACCCAATAGTTCAGTTGCGCTTACTTGGGTGATGTTCCAAAGTCATAGAGCAGGAAAAATGAGAACCAACGGAATTTTTCTTTTTCTTCTACGACTTCTAGATCCCGAGATAAAT
>NW_007515679.1:0-240 GCF_000475195.1 Diaphorina citri
GAGGAGAAGGAAAAAGAAGAAAGCCATTGCATAGTGTTGTGATAAGTCCTAGCTTATTGCATAGTGTTGTGATAAGTCCTAGCTTATTGCATAGTGTTGTGATAAGTCTTGGCTTATTGAGCTATTTTTGGATCTCGACATCTTTTCTATTGGATATATTAAAGGTTTGACAGAGGGAACTGTAACTGCTATGGTCTTATCGTCCCGAAATCGAAGAGATAAGGAAGACAGGATAGGAGA
>NW_007515680.1:0-240 GCF_000475195.1 Diaphorina citri
CAATCTTCTGACATAGAATAGACCTTGTTTATCCTGCCCGAGTAGGACTGAAAAGTACCCTTACCACAGCAGTCTAAAGAAGGTTTCGTATATTTGACGGGATAGTTGTTACCCCGGTTCCCCGGATGAGACAGAAGTATAATTTCCCCCTACAATCTTCCATCTGCACTGGGTATAAGGCGGGCATTCAACACAATCGATGCATGCAACACACGTTCACACTAAACCTTGGCGAACAGA
>NW_007515681.1:0-240 GCF_000475195.1 Diaphorina citri
GAATTAGAATACACATCAATTCGGCTTAGCACAACATGTGAGAAAAAATCAGAATATATTAGAAGAATGTCTCCCGCCCCCCACTTTTTTCCTCACACTAATTCTCTCCTCTTCCCCTTTCCTCTCTCCTTCTTTTTCTTTTCTACTTCTCCTTCCTCTCCTAATGTTCCTGGTCCTTATGTACTCTTTCTCTTCCTCCTACTTCATTTCTCTCTTCCCTCTTTGCATCAAACTTCTCTT
>NW_007515682.1:0-240 GCF_000475195.1 Diaphorina citri
TTCTCTGCCCACCCTGTTTGATCTACTCGTTCAGATTACTTTAGTGTCTAAAGCTCTCTCAAAATATAAATAGTTTTATGGTATTCTGTGTTTGTCTCATCACTTTTTCCATACATACCAACATCCTCGCTACAAGTATGGTAGGTATCGTTTGTGATTTTGGGAATCTGTGATTTTGGCGACTTTCCTATCATTTCTCTTTCGAATAAAAATGATAGGTATTATTTACTTTTCTATTCT
>NW_007515683.1:0-240 GCF_000475195.1 Diaphorina citri
AGACGTCTTTGTGTTTAATAACACCAAAAAGAATGTCAAGAACTTTAATTAGGGACATATAAAGCAATATTATGAAACAGGAATTCTTGAAAAGGGAATTTTTCCTTTTCTGCCGAAGAAAGATCAAAGTACCTAAGCATTACAAACTTATCCCCTCTGGAGGAAAAATGGTGGTCGAGTGGTTAAGTAAGGGCAATTCTTAAGAAGGAAGTTCATATTGTCAATGGAAAACCATAATAT
>NW_007515684.1:0-240 GCF_000475195.1 Diaphorina citri
TTCTTCTTCTCCTTCTCCTTCTTCTTCTTCTTCTTCTTCTTCTTCTTCTTCTCCTTCTTCTTCGTATTCTTTTTCTTTTTTCTTCTTCTTCTTCTTCTTCTTCTTCTTCTCCTCCTCTTTATTTTTCTTTTCCTTCTTTTTCTCACTCTCTTTCAAAGTTGAGAGGTAAGAGAGTTGTTATTTATTTATTAACCGTTGCCTATAGGTTGTACAATATTAAAGGCCTCGATAAAGTACAAT
>NW_007515685.1:0-240 GCF_000475195.1 Diaphorina citri
ATTTTTTTTTTTTTTTTTACTTTTGAGCTTCATGGTTAATGGCTCCCTTGGGCCTGGTGAGCTTTACAGGGGCTGGTTATGTCAGTCGCAAGTCTCCCCTCTTAACAATGCTCAGCCTATTTCTCAGCTTCGTTTTCAAGTTGCCAAAATGGAAGTTTTTATAATAATTATTTTTTCACTGTCAACACTCAACTTCTGTGATTAGAAAGATAAAAACTAAACCGCATTACCGCACGCGTC
>NW_007515686.1:0-240 GCF_000475195.1 Diaphorina citri
GTTAAAGTTCCCCAGTTTGAAATGCTCACTTCAGACCTACCCTAAACAAAAGTCCAACAGACAAGGAGCAAAGAGACAAAACGAGAGTTTATCGCCTAGAAAGAAAAAGCTCAGGTAACAGCATAAACATTATGGCATTTACGGCTGACATTTTTTTTTTTATTATTATCATAATAAAATGCCAAAGGTTATTTTCAACAATACGCTCGCTTTCCTTTACTTGTCCCTTCGTATCTGATG
>NW_007515687.1:0-240 GCF_000475195.1 Diaphorina citri
AACAGAGCGGAGAGTATAGAGCTTTTTGCTCTATGCGGTTTGAATTCGTCGCGTCTCTCTATCCGAGGGCATTAACGATAGAGTCTATCATCAGGCCAGCCACTCACTATCAGGTAGACCTGATCAGGTGTCAGGTCTACCTGTTAGAGTCAGTTCCATCTGATAGTGTGTATGCTCATCAGGTAGACCTAACATTTGGATCGTTTCAGCCGTACCTGTCAGGTCTACCTGATAGTGAGT
>NW_007515688.1:0-240 GCF_000475195.1 Diaphorina citri
TGTATCATTTCTGTTACAGAAATTATGGATTATGATATCCTTGGTTCTGATTTCTTATGTGAATATTACTGAAATGATTGGGTAAAATTCCTAAATAATTATGATGTTAAGGTGCGTTTTTGGAGTTTTGGCATCTCCACTAATTTGTTGCAATTTAAAAACATGTAGCCAGCCTAGTTAGCTTAGTTGGTAGTGCGTCTGCCTTGTAAGCGCTAGGCCGCGGGTTCGATTCCCGCCCGG
>NW_007515689.1:0-240 GCF_000475195.1 Diaphorina citri
GGAAAATTTTATATCTCAAAATATCTCCATGTAATGAGATTTATCAGGTACATAGGTACTTTTAGAAAAAATTTCGCCTGTGGCGCTGAAGATTTCATGTTCGATCAGATTGCGCTTCTGAAAGGTTGTAGCCCAAATTTTAAAATAAATTCGCCTGCGGCGGATGAATTTGATGGCACATTCGTTCTCTTTTGACAAAATTTTTGATGGCAAATTCGAGGAAATCAGGCTGTATGTCGT
>NW_007515690.1:0-240 GCF_000475195.1 Diaphorina citri
TTATTATTATTATTATTATTATTATTATTATTATTATTACTATATTCTCGTACTTATAAAGGGTGTCCCAATGAACGCAAGATTTGAAAAATTAGTCATCACGGAGTGTAAAACTGTTCAACAACACGTTAGCATAATAAAATCGACACTTTATCACTTTTACGCGATCATTTTCCTAGTCGTAATCCTGTCATTTTTCGTTTTTCTGACGAGAAATGGCCTCCATGATCATGTAATTTT
>NW_007515691.1:0-240 GCF_000475195.1 Diaphorina citri
CATTACTGGCAGGGATTTGCCTTGTAGGCCAAGGGATGTTAGGTAAGAGAGTAATCATACACAGAAAGACCACCTAGAGACTCAAGTGTAGGGACCAAAGGTCTCAAAGTTCTGTTAAGCTCCACGAATTTACGAAGAGAGTAGGTATCTAATGAAATTCTTAAGCGTCATCATTAACTGAAGCATCAGTCTTTCGAAGAATATTATTTAAAAATTACCATGCTGCTTTTATAGGTAATT
>NW_007515692.1:0-240 GCF_000475195.1 Diaphorina citri
GCCCAGAGAACATTCATGTCCATAGTGTGCGTGGCATGCATGACAGCCTGATTATTCGTGGAAAGGTGAACCAACGAGGTTGTAACATTCTCCTCGACACAGGTGCTAGCAAATCCATTTTGAGACGTGACATCCTGGCTGAGACAAACCTGAAGAATCCCAACAAGTACACCCTGAAGACAGCAACCGGTGAACAATCACGTGTGTATGGCGAGATCGAGGTGACGATGCAACTTGGCA
>NW_007515693.1:0-240 GCF_000475195.1 Diaphorina citri
ATATCAAGCTAGAAAAGTTGAACGATCCAAGACCGGTATTGTACCAGAGGTAACATGATGCGCTCATGCTGTTTTTTTTATGTGAACCAAGACACCGTGCGCAACGTGTGTGTAAAATTGCATGGAATCACATTATAGCTATGTTTAACGAGTAAGGAATCACACTATAGTGTATGTACGTACGGTAGGGCAATATTACACAGTGACATTTCGCCTTATAGTCCTTATCCCATGTTGTAT
>NW_007515694.1:0-240 GCF_000475195.1 Diaphorina citri
TAGAACTTGGTGGAGAGGTTTTGTGAATAGTCGACCTGTTCCACCAAACAGAACGACTTAGGATATGTATGTATGTAAAGCAGAACCTGATCACAACTTTTGTGGATATCACAGCAGCAGTAAGTAAAGGGGCTTTTCAGCCCTATCCCGAAAGTACCTGGGAATAATAATAATAGTGCTTATTTATACTGCTCGCATAGGACTGAAAAGTCCCTTTACTCCAGCAGTAGGCTAGCACTA
>NW_007515695.1:0-240 GCF_000475195.1 Diaphorina citri
CGCGTGATGAGTCGTGTGCATTCAATTTGGCAACACTGTAACACTGGTGTGAGGCGTGCAATCAATTTATCAACATCGAGTCATCGACAACGAAAATGAAGAACTTCAACTTCGACTTCGACTGCTTCGACAACCTATCATGTTCGACAACGAACTTTGGAGACTATATAGAAATTACCAACGATTCCTACCAACGAAACTACAAATTCGTCAGGGTGTGACAAAAGACAATGAAGCGAT
>NW_007515696.1:0-240 GCF_000475195.1 Diaphorina citri
AATGCATAAAAGGAATAGTTGACAATAGAGTCTTCATGGGTTACTACGAGTATTACTGTAGTACACAGAAAACAAAGCTCCTCTAATTGGACTTTGTAGGGCAAAGAAATAATTCTACATAATTGGATTCCTCGACATCATATTTAGGTAATATATGTATAGCTATTTTATATACATGTACCTAACTATACAGGGTGGTTCGTGATTTGCGAACCACGCTTATATCTCAGAAACGGCTAG
>NW_007515697.1:0-240 GCF_000475195.1 Diaphorina citri
TTTTCAAATTTTAGGGCACAAAACCACAAATTTTCTGATTTTTCGGATGCTTTTTGGGCTCTTGAGTTTGAAGATAAAAAAGGGTTTCGTATTATTATTTTATTTTGCCGCCAATGCTATTCATTTTCACCATCCACATCCGTCTTGAATTTTTGTAGAGCATTGCATGATGAATAAAATAGAAGGGACAGAACTAGATACTAATATTTGTTTTTTTTTCTTTTTTTGGCCACAGAAAAG
>NW_007515698.1:0-240 GCF_000475195.1 Diaphorina citri
AAAAAAAGAACAGGAATCGTAGTAAACTACCTATGTATATGAAGTTACGTGCAATTAAATATTTTAAAAGAAAGTGGAAAAAAAGAGATTGTCAAAATAATAAAAATGAAAATGCTTCTGAGGATTTTTTCTGAGTAGGGAAAGGGGAAGTAGGGGAAAGGGAAAAAATAGTATAACAGGAAGGTAGGAAGGGGAGGGGGGAATTAGGGGGGATGATTGTTTAGATGCTTCATATTACTT
>NW_007515699.1:0-240 GCF_000475195.1 Diaphorina citri
TGATACCCCCCGCCTTCCGACGGCAGAGGCAGAATAGTGTTACCTTAGCTGCTAATGTGGCCGTGGCAGGTAAATTTAACCGTATTTTAGAATGTGACTTTTTAGATTCAACCAAAGAGATTCCGCTTTGAAGTTCCACACTTGCTGGCACAGGCTACTTATGTATTTTAAGTGTTTATCTGAAAGAGGCCCTCTGAGTGAAATTTTGCTATTTTTGATGAAAAAATTCCAAGATTTGAA
>NW_007515700.1:0-240 GCF_000475195.1 Diaphorina citri
TAATAATAATAATAATAATAATATATTATTATTTACTAATTGAGTTCTGTGTTATATTCAATCTGTCTGGTTGTTTCACCATAACTCCTGAACGGTTAGGGGGTCCAAATTTGATGAAATTTGGAAAAGATAAATCTATATATGGGAACGTCCACCGTCACCAGAGTGACCCCAAACCCTAAGAATTGAGTACTTCTTGTCTAATTACGAAGTAATAAAAAAATAAAAAGAACTTCTGAC
>NW_007515701.1:0-240 GCF_000475195.1 Diaphorina citri
AGAAAGAGATACAACGAATTAAAATTGATGGGAGAAATTATAAAAGAGAAGGGAAGAAGCTTGAAGGAGCAAAAATACAATATGTAATAGGTATGTAGGCATACTAAACCTGTAGTACACACATACATACATACGTACAGACCATGGGCTAAAAACCACTTCTTTTTGGAATCAGGGGACCCCAAAACGGATATTTCCACCCATTTCCCGATTTTGGAAATTTGGACCGATTGCAATACT
>NW_007515702.1:0-240 GCF_000475195.1 Diaphorina citri
TTATAAATGTGGTCTTGTAATCCGTAAATCGAAGGTTCAGGACCTGGAAACAATTTCATATTTATAACACCAAGGGTGGACCGTAAAATCCAGTCTCAACTGATGGGTAGATACTAGATACCCATGCTTTTGAAAAGAACGAGAGAAAACGTGCCCAAAAACCCAAACCCTGAGAGATATGTTTCAGATTACAATACACTGATAGAGTTGGTGAATCCGTGATGTTCACTTGTTCTGAAG
>NW_007515703.1:0-240 GCF_000475195.1 Diaphorina citri
TTGCTGGGTGATATATCAAGTTGCAATTCTCTCAAAAGTATGGCGAGTTGATTTAATTTTGTCTGTAAACGTTTTTGAGCAATGATTAAAGTTGATCCAGTACATCCTATGCTTAGATCATCCACAAATTCAAGAACAGTTGTGTACGAGTTTTGCAGTTGTTTTTCAATCTTGTTACAGTATAAGATGTATAGCAATCCAGATAATATAGATCCCTGACAAAGTCCTTTTTTTGGTGTT
>NW_007515704.1:0-240 GCF_000475195.1 Diaphorina citri
TTCGGACGGAAAGCGGCCGTAAAACTGAGAAATGATCATAAAATTGATTTCGTCACATTATTCTAATTGAAATCGAAATGCTCGGAGCTAGGGGGAGCGCTAGTTAGTCATGTCGTTCGATTTGTAGCCGAGTAATCAAACTAATGAGCTAATGGTTAATTGGAAATGGGGCTCAACCACTTTTTTTTTTCTTCGCTGATAAAGGAAGTTCGAAACACGCTGATTTCAATAGAAATGCTT
>NW_007515705.1:0-240 GCF_000475195.1 Diaphorina citri
AGTAAAAGGCAGCTCACTTCTCGAACAATGATGCTTTATTTTCTTTCAAGAAAAAGGTCAAGAATTTCGAGTATTCTCCAAGATGAATTTTCAATTTGCACATAAAAAACAAGCAGGAAGACATTGAAATGATATTGACTCGATAAAAAAAGGAGCTCTCAATTTTTTCTCCTATGGAATTTTCTTATGATAAGTCTACAACACCACTGTCAAACACAGCCTTGCATTTTTCTCCATTTT
>NW_007515706.1:0-240 GCF_000475195.1 Diaphorina citri
CTCCCACAGTGTAACGCTTGATAAATGAGTAACTAGCAGAGCAATATCCTCCCATAATTATTAGGTAAACGTTTTTTAACACGCCTATTCGGCACACTTCTGTGTAAATTGATGTGGTTCTTTTCACGTCAATATCTAATCATGTAGAACTCTGTTTGCATATACGTTTGTTAGAGATGTAGAGGCTTACATAATGATACGATAATAAATTGCGAACGATTAATTGATGAAATAATTTAT
>NW_007515707.1:0-240 GCF_000475195.1 Diaphorina citri
TCCTTCACACCTCTGGTTTGTTCAACTGACGGGGCCCTTCATTTGGAATTCCATAGTTTTTTGAAGAGAATTGCATTAATTTGAGCGAAAAGTGGAAAAAAAATGTATGGACATGTGCTGAGCTGGTTGAGAGTGAGGACTGAGTTCTCAATTCTGAAAGCCGTCTCGTTGAGATTAAGAGGAACAAGGCAGATTGTTAAGCCTTATGCTTTTGATGATGGAGCTGGCTTGATGTATATT
>NW_007515708.1:0-240 GCF_000475195.1 Diaphorina citri
GGAGTTTTTCACCAGGAAGTTGCAAAAAATTCTTGAATATTTGAATTGTATTTTTCTCTAAATTTTAGCACAGTTTTTGACTAGAAGACTACGGAACACACGACCTGCAGTTCGAATCTTGTGAGAGGCTTAGTGTTGTGTTTCATGGATCGATAACACGCAGAGATGCGTGCGTGCATAGTTTTCATGACCCTCAGCTCCAGCCCTGCCCAACCCTTATGAATTACGAACCCCCCTATA
>NW_007515709.1:0-240 GCF_000475195.1 Diaphorina citri
AAAACGCCCAAATAGGGTTTATTTCAAACTGAGACCGATAAGGACGACCCTTGTAAAACGCCCAACTAGGGTTTATTTCAAACTGAGACCTATAAGGGCGACCCTTGTAAAACGCCCAACTAGGGTTTATTTCAAACTGAGACATGTAAGGCTGGCCCTTGTAAAACGCCCAAATAGGGTTTATTTCAAACTGAGACCGATAAGGACGACCCTTGTAAAACGCCCAACTAGGGTTTATTT
>NW_007515710.1:0-240 GCF_000475195.1 Diaphorina citri
GTAACCCTTTCTCACATCTCAAATCATAATCTTTTTCTCCCTCTCTCCCTATCCTCTCTCTCTCTCCTCTCTTTCTTCTTCTTTCCTCTCTCTCTCGCCATCTCTCTCTCTCTCTCTCTTTCCCTCTCTCCTCTCTCTGTCTTTCCATCTCTTCCTCTTTTTTCTCTCTCTCTTCCCCTCCATCTCTTTCTCTGTATATCTCTCTCAATTTCTTCTCTTATTAATAACTTTGAGTTCCCT
>NW_007515711.1:0-240 GCF_000475195.1 Diaphorina citri
AACTACAAGGAAATGGTTTGGCGTGGAAGACCTAAATATTGCGTAGTCTTTCTTTCAACCTAAAATTACCATTCTTTCTATGTACTGTCCTAACGCTTCTTACTTTTCCCGATTCCATTGTTATAGAGTTGAAGTATTTTGCTTCATGTAGGCATGTTGAGGCTTAATGATGTTGAGTAACTCGGAGCGTTGAAAAATCTTCTTCTAAAAATTGCGTAACCATGTTCACGCAACAGAAGA
>NW_007515712.1:0-240 GCF_000475195.1 Diaphorina citri
TTATGAAACCTATTATTATGATAGTTATTGTGTCTCCATTTCCATATTTCCAAGAGTTACTACTCTTTGTTGTTGTCCCAATTGTCCCATATGTAGGAGTCAGTAAGTAATATGTTACTTTAAGTTCGCATCTATTATTCGGAGTCCTCATTTCATTTCCCATGTTTGTCTCTATCTTTCCATTCTTTCCAAACTAAAAGTATTCCTCATCTGCAAAACTTTCGCAAACCAATATCCAAT
>NW_007515713.1:0-240 GCF_000475195.1 Diaphorina citri
TAAATGTTCTAATAGGTAATGTGCTAACAGGTTCTGTACGTCAGGTTTATTTAGGCATTTTACATATACATGAATTATATATTTTATGTTTCATATCCAAACATGAACATCATCTTAACACTATGCTACATTTCATACATAATTTTAATATTATGTACGCTATGTTTATTACTTTCTATTACTACAGTATAGCGGAGCTATACTAGTAATGAAAGTATTGCAATCGGTCCAAATTTTCAA
>NW_007515714.1:0-240 GCF_000475195.1 Diaphorina citri
TAATCAGACTAATCTACTTTATCTACCGAATAACCGATGTACCTAAAAGGCCCCCAACGAATAGGTAGGAAGGTACTTTAAGAAGTAGATACTATACCTTGTAGGTAAGTAAAGGTATAGCTAGCTAAATTCCTAAATTGCTACTGAGCTACTATGAGGATTTAATGCTCTTACAAATTGGCATGAAACACATTTTTGCATCTGCCACATAATGAAGCCATAAACTGTGTCCATACACTC
>NW_007515715.1:0-240 GCF_000475195.1 Diaphorina citri
TTGGTAAAGCGGGAAATTTGGGCGAGATCAAAGTAGAGTTAGTAGAAAAATTGGCAAGTATGTCTTCGGAATGGTTTATACCAAAAGCTCTCGCCTTGTGTCGGTGATGAAAAAAACAACACGTACAAAGAATTCCAAGAACTGCTAGCAGCAGTCCGCAGTACTTCCACATAATGTTCTAAAATAATATGATGCATTAGTAAGATTATTGATTTTTCTTTGAAATTTTGTGGAAAAATG
>NW_007515716.1:0-240 GCF_000475195.1 Diaphorina citri
TTATTGAATAACTTCAAAGCTAAATTATTAGAGCCCAAATGTGGAAAATCAGTGGTTGGATGGAAGAGCTCACGTAAGCGAGAACCCTGTCACTTAAAATAAAGCCCAAAAAAAGTCCCGTCATGGTGGTGCATAAAATTTGGTTTATTCAGTTAGGAAAACCTTGAAATAGGTGATAGATCTAGTATTGATCATGTCAAAATAAGTTATATTCTAATCTCTATTCCATTCTAATATCCG
>NW_007515717.1:0-240 GCF_000475195.1 Diaphorina citri
GTCTATCCGCTGGGCAATTAACTCCCGGAGTGAATGATTCAGAACACGATGAAGAAAATCTACAGGGTTGTACACAAGTACCTACTTACACGCTGTATACAGGGTGTCCCGCGTTTCGGTACAACGCTCGAGGGTTGATGCAGGACTTAAAGGACTAAATGGAACAAGCTGGGTCCGTCCCTCCGGGAATTATTTAGCTCGTAGTTTATTCGACCAGTATACCTATGTACCTACTTAATT
>NW_007515718.1:0-240 GCF_000475195.1 Diaphorina citri
CACACGACTTTCCTTATCCTATTGAATGGTGCTTATTTGGGTGTTCTGTTGTAACATTTACAATATCTCTAACCGTAGTTCGATATAGCTGAAAACCGCCAAAAAGCGGTCGAAACCCGCCAAAAAGCGGTCAAAATACCGCCAACCGCAGCACTATTTTAGACCAAACGTTTTGTATTGCATATTTGACACATTTGTGAACTACATACCAAATTTCAAGTCTCTAGCTTATACCGTTCC
>NW_007515720.1:0-240 GCF_000475195.1 Diaphorina citri
CATGAAAAAATATCAAATAATAGAGGAAGTGTGGGTAATATGGAACCCCCTTTTGTTTTTTGGCTATAACTACCAACTTGTTTGGTATGGAAAGCTGAAAATTCAGCTAATTGGTCAGAAATACATGTTTGTAATATGGAACCCTTTATAGGCTAGAATTTAGAAGAATAAAAAAGTTAGCTATTCTGCACAACTACTGCAAAAAAAAGTAAGAAATAAATCCAAAATAAATAAATATCT
>NW_007515721.1:0-240 GCF_000475195.1 Diaphorina citri
TTTCCATAAATTAACTACCAAGATATATCCCAACATCATGCTGACTTCATTAAGAAATATCTGACAACCCAAGTAATAAAGTATACCTTGTACTTGTAGGTACATAGGAACTGAGAAGACAGTTAAAATGCACATAACTAAATAGGAGGAAGACGTAAGGTGCAAGACAACTTAATATAATTGAATACGAAATACACAGACATTGACATTTTGAATTTCCATACGTTTAAAAGAAAACAT
>NW_007515722.1:0-240 GCF_000475195.1 Diaphorina citri
TTACCTCGACTGGAATCGAACAAAAAATAAAATCGAAAGCTACTACCGAATTGTCATCTATTTTCCCATTATTAATGCATTTTTAGTTCGACTTTTTCTGCCGTTGTGTGCCAAAAGAAATCCAAAAAAAGTCCCAGGTGGCAAATCTATACCACACAACTCTAACAATAATACAATTTTGTAATAGTGACCACCAATGCCAGAAAGTGACACAAATAGAAATATTAATGATTACTTTTT
>NW_007515723.1:0-240 GCF_000475195.1 Diaphorina citri
CGTTAACGCATTCGTGTCTTGGTTTCTTGGTCCCATTGATAAATCAGTTCTTCCAGATTCAAGATTTCATTTCGAACGGCATGTCCATAGGCATTGTTAAAGCGCTTAAGAGAGAGAAAGGAAAAAAAAAAAGATTTCAATTCAACTATTATGTAGAACATACCTCGTTTATCCTGCCCGAATAGGACTGAGAAGTCGCTTTACTAGATCTGAAAGGGATAATTTTTGAAATAAATTAAA
>NW_007515724.1:0-240 GCF_000475195.1 Diaphorina citri
CAGATCATAACCCCTCTGTTATCAGATAACCCCTTTCTTATCAGATAACATTTCCTATTAGATAACATTTCCTACCAGTCTTCCTTATCAGATAACAGATTCTTACTGTTACAACAAGTTTCAGTGAAAAATTACTTACCCGTCTATAACAGCAACAATCTTAGACAACAGTATAAATAAGGTACCTATATTAACATATGTAACTTGTAGGAACGTACCTACTTACCTAACGGAGTACAT
>NW_007515725.1:0-240 GCF_000475195.1 Diaphorina citri
CTTCGCTCCGTGTATTAAGTGCTAATTAGAATGTCTAGCCTTGGCCAATTACTTAAAAATTACATATTGTACATGGACGCTTCTACGAGTATTCCGCCAAATTGGATATGTCCATTATGACTTGATGGAATCACTAGAATCGTATTTTGGATGACAAGCTATCAGAACAGAAATCTGGGAATCGAATAAACAATAAATTTACACTTAATTGGGGGACTTTTTCTTTACGCTCCTTCTTTC
>NW_007515726.1:0-240 GCF_000475195.1 Diaphorina citri
ATCCTCATTTCCTTGTCTTGCTTGTTGTGCAAATCCTGCATAAAAATCCTTAAACATGTCCAATGCTCCTTCTGGTTCTTGGTTCATCAATCTCAAAGTCAGATGTGTTTCCCTCTGACGAAATCTGTAAAACTTCCCCATCTGTTAACTTGGCCATGATTATACTGAAAAGGAAGCAAAATGATAAACATTGTTAATTTGGAAAATGTTTGTCTTCATAATGGACCAATGTCCACAGAG
>NW_007515727.1:0-240 GCF_000475195.1 Diaphorina citri
AAAAAAAAAAAAAAAAAAAAAAAACAGGAAGTTCATCTTACAAATATGTGCAGAAAACGAAGGTTTAGAGAAAGAAAAACATAGCTCAAAGGTTTTTTGACGTTTTTCGTCAAAATGAAGTGTTGCAAATTCGACGCCCGTCGATCGATGTGAATCAACGTCGATTGACGGCCGGTCGACTATGTTTGGACACATCTATAGACATTTTTCGGATGCCTATGTCATAAACGGCTGCCATAA
>NW_007515728.1:0-240 GCF_000475195.1 Diaphorina citri
CAATACTTGGGAATTTCAGTACTTATTTAAAGGTTTCAATACTTACGTAGGGGGCTCACTACTCAGGAGGGTCAATAGGCAGAGGGTTTTAAAACTTACGTAGGGGGTTCAATACTTAGGCAGGGTTTCAATACTTACGTGGGGGGCTCACTACTCAGGAGGGTCAATACTTGGGAATTTCAGTACTTATTTAAAGGTTTCAATACTTACGTAGGGGGCTCACTACTCAGGAGGGTCAAT
>NW_007515729.1:0-240 GCF_000475195.1 Diaphorina citri
TAATAATAATAATAATAATAATAATAATAATAATAATAATAATAATAATAATAAACTGAATATTAAACAAATTAGGTAAGTACTAAGATAAGTACTGATTTTCTTTAACCATGATCGAATAAACTACGGGCTAAAAAAATCCCGGAGGGAAGGGCCCAGCTTGTTTATTACTATCGTAATAATCAAGAGCAAAAATGAGCCAATGAGCATTGAACATTTTAAGATTTCACAAGTGAGAAA
>NW_007515730.1:0-240 GCF_000475195.1 Diaphorina citri
ACGTAGGTAATTAAAATGGCACATTTTGTTTGTTGTGCTGTTCACCACACCGCGCACCGGTTGAAAATGGAAATACCAGAATTTGATATAGTGTCTACTTTGTTTCATGCTATTTCCAAAAAGTAAACTGAGGTGCTGACGTAATGTGCATTCCTTGCTGAACAAAATCTATTTCAACATACCCCTCATAATGCTTAGTACAACTGTAGCGATCAAAGCACTACACGTAGTGCATGTGAT
>NW_007515731.1:0-240 GCF_000475195.1 Diaphorina citri
GAATAGGGAGGGTGGGGGTGCAATGTTAAGGGGGTGTGAGGGGAGAAAGAAATGTTGAAAGGAGGGGAAAGGGGAGGGTGTGCTTGATGTGAAAATTTACAACCCAAGTTCCTGAGTTAGAACTTGAAAGTCAAGAGTGAATTCATTTCCCTCGCGCCACCCTCGATCTAACCGGTAATAGGGTGGTTTCATTTGAGTAAGCCAGCCTAGTTAGCTTGGAAGGTAGCGCGTCTGCCTAGC
>NW_007515732.1:0-240 GCF_000475195.1 Diaphorina citri
CTGGAGATAGAGCGATCAGTGAGTGAAATGTGAATGAGTGAATGGATCTTGATTTTATAATATAAGATGACTGCTGAAACCCTCCAAGAGGTGAATTTTCATGTTAACAGTTGCCGATCCAGTGCTAAGAGAGTATTATTAATATTATTATTTACCTACTTCATTAAACATGACCCAAAAGTATGTTATTTCTGATCTACAAATCTATTCTATCATGTGTTCCCTATCTTGCCTCTTTCG
>NW_007515733.1:0-240 GCF_000475195.1 Diaphorina citri
GAGGGGGCACCAAAAATAGGTCAAGTATGACTTCACGGAATATGGTGTATAAAGGTGGTAGCCGTGGTGACGGGCTGCCTATGTTTAATATGAAAATGCAAAATTTGCATCTGATGTAAATAGTGCAAATTACCTAGTGATGAAAATAGTGTAAATCTGTAATTGTCAAAAGCGTTAAAGCGTGGCGGAATCTATTAATTTACACTTGAGTTGATCAATTCAGTAAACAGCATGGCCGGG
>NW_007515734.1:0-240 GCF_000475195.1 Diaphorina citri
CAGGTTACATACTCATATTTATGTATGTAGGTACCAGGTACCTACCTCCTACCTACATAAGTAGGTAAGTACCTATGAAATATGAGGTACCTATATACCTACCTACGTACCTACTATACCTACAGCATAATATTGACCTTAACAGTGTAGATAGCGCGGATAAACATTTGTGTATGTAATCTACTTTGCCTGTATGATCGTCACGTGATTACAATTACCGTCACTTGATATATTAGTCGC
>NW_007515735.1:0-240 GCF_000475195.1 Diaphorina citri
AAAAAAAAAAAAACATCTATTAATAAAAAAGTGTTTTACCGCCTTGCCGCGCCGTCTTTATTTTGTACTAAGCAATGAAACAACTGCTAGATTAGACTCCTGTGGTCTGTGTCATAGCATGCTCATCCCGTAGTATGTCCCTCATTAGATGGGCGATAAGAGACATAATACTTCCCACTTACCTAGGTGTTCTGGGTCAACACGAGAACACCAGAAAGTAACCTGTTGAAATATTTGCAA
>NW_007515736.1:0-240 GCF_000475195.1 Diaphorina citri
GTGTGATTTTCTTGCATATTTTAAAAGTGGGGAATAAAGAGCCAACTAAAGGTTTTGAGTCCACTATACAATATATTTATGAACTACTTACTGACTTTCCGTGTCACGGTGTCGGTCTTGGGAGGATTTTCATGAACTTAAATACCTATACGGATTAATGACCTTTAAAGTATTCCATCCATGAACCCACTACAAGATAAATTACCTTCTCGTCCGTTTTTAGGTCATTTCTCCATCAGG
>NW_007515737.1:0-240 GCF_000475195.1 Diaphorina citri
GGGTTTTAGGTTTGCGGTTTCCAGTTTTCTCCGTTTTTCTTCTGCTTGCGGTGATGTAGAGTGTGTATTGTTTTACTGGTGTGGGAGTGACGGGTTCCCTCCTTTTGATAGAGAAATATAGACAGGGCAACTGTACGCACTGTTCAGTGACTACTATTACAAAGGGGATAATTAAGGTATCTCAATTGCTCAATGTTAGTAATAGGATTGCAGTCTGTTTGAACCCTTCTAACTTGTTAG
>NW_007515738.1:0-240 GCF_000475195.1 Diaphorina citri
GCATTTGACACTTTAGAAGTCAGTAAACAGTAATATGAACGTAAATATGGCCACTTGTATGTACAAGGAGCTTCGAAAATTCAGAGTCTTCAAGTGAACTGGGGGCAATTCTAGAAAGAACGTCGCGTTTGAGGACACGGTTAGCCCAGTGGTAATGCGCTCACTTCCCATACAGGAGGTCCCGGCTTTGAATCCGACCATCGACAAAAATTTGTACTCATATTTCGATTGCAAATATTT
>NW_007515739.1:0-240 GCF_000475195.1 Diaphorina citri
AGTCATCAATGTATCCGGATCCATCAACTGTGTTTGCTTTGACAAGGTTTGTGAATAGAGAAGTCACCCATAAAAAATTATTAATCTAATCATTCTAATTATTTCTTTTGGTACAAACTTAGAAAATAATTAGTCCCAGTTACCAATGGTTCACACTGCAGCTAAGCAACGTTGAGCGCGGTTGGTATCCAGACGGGTGATCAAATGGGTAATCGCGTGCTGTTGGCTTTTCCCAGCCCC
>NW_007515740.1:0-240 GCF_000475195.1 Diaphorina citri
AATCCTCATTTATATGTTGACAAATGTTTTGATTATCGTTTTATTATGAATTCAAAAGAAACTGATGATTATTATTGGAACAAAAAGAAAAAAAAAACAAGCTGGGTCCGTCCCTCCGGGAATTTTTTAGCCCGTAGTTTATTCGATCGTGATTAGAGAAGACAGTACCTATGTACCTACCTAATTTGTTTAATATTCAGTTTATTATCATTCTTGATTTGATTTTTTGATTTTACTTTC
>NW_007515741.1:0-240 GCF_000475195.1 Diaphorina citri
TTTCCCCATTTGCAACTGCTCCACTGACTATTCTTTTTTCTCATTTTTTTTTTCTTTTTTTTTTTTCTCACAAGAGAAATAAGCAGGGTCTGTCCCTCCGGGAATTTTTTAGCCCGTAGTGATTAGAAAAAAACAGTACCTATGTACCTACTACCTACCTAATAATATTCAGTTTATTATTATTCTTGATTTGATTTTACTTTTATGTAATGATTTAAAATCAAGACTAGAGCCCGTTCT
>NW_007515742.1:0-240 GCF_000475195.1 Diaphorina citri
AGGATCTCAGGTAGCAAGATAAGAGATTAGAAATTATTGAAATTGTATCAAAATAAGTGCACGAAAGTGCGTTAAGTTATATTTACAAGTGGTAGATAATAATTTGATTAATTATCAGAAAATTAAAAATAATCTGAGTTACAGGTAATAAATTGATTAGATGCACGAAGTGCAGAGAGTACTATGTACAATAAAGGCGCACAAGGTGCGTTAGATAATGAATAGATCATAGAGCATTAT
>NW_007515743.1:0-240 GCF_000475195.1 Diaphorina citri
ATCTCGAGAACGGTAAGAGCTAGAGACTTGAAATTTGGTATGTAGATGTCAAATGTGACAAGGATGCGACACGAAATTAATATCGGTGCAACGGTTGGCGGCATTTTACCGCTTTTTGGGGGTTTTCGGTGTAATTTAAGAATATATCGGGAACAGTATGAGCTAGAGACTTGAAATTTGGTATGTAGTTCACAAATGTGACAAGGATGCAAATCAAAACGTTTGATTGAGATAGGTGCT
>NW_007515744.1:0-240 GCF_000475195.1 Diaphorina citri
GAAATGTGGTATTGGCGAAAAATGAACAAGATCAAGTGGAGGGAAAGAATGAGCAATGAAAGGGTGCTGCAGATGGTAGGAGAAAGAAGACAGATCATGAACATGCTAGAGGAACGAAGACATCGCTGGATAGGACATCTCTACAGGCATAATGATGTCATGGTTGCAATCATTGAAGGAAAGAGGCAGGGTTCCCAAGGAAGAAGAAAACCGAGAGAAAGATACATTGACCAAATTGTG
>NW_007515745.1:0-240 GCF_000475195.1 Diaphorina citri
ACTTCTTTGAACTTTTGTCTATGCAAGAGTCTGGCTACCTAATACGTTTTGAGCATTATTTATTCACATCTCCATGTTTACAAAGAGGATGAGTCTCCAAAAGGAAAGCAGGTATTTGAATAGCGAAACTTATCTATTTGCAACGAGGATTTCCCCAGTGGAGTCTTCTTGCCTGTGCTTTCATCCATTATGCTGATTTATTGCATATCCAGAGCTTTTACTGATGAATATGTTCTTAAT
>NW_007515746.1:0-240 GCF_000475195.1 Diaphorina citri
CGGAGGTAAACTTCCCCTCCTCGCGTGCTCGATGGCGGCCATCTTTGAAATTGATTTCAACACATTTTTTTAAAATTCTAACAAACCATTTTGAGTTTGCGTGCTTATGCTTTTATCACCAGTAAAATAACAGCACGAAAAGCTGACATCATCATTTTCGAAGCCAGCCTAGTTAGCTTAGTTGGTAGTGCGTCTGCCTTGTAAGCGCTAGGCCGCGGGTTCGTTTCCCGCCCGGGGCGG
>NW_007515747.1:0-240 GCF_000475195.1 Diaphorina citri
AATAATGGCTCAAATCTAATTATATGTGAGGTTAGAGGAATAAAATAGCTATTGATTGAGTCCATCACGGATATATTCTTTTTAATAGAAAAAAATAGAAAAATATTAAAATAAATAGAGTAAAAATATGAAATGAGTAAACTAAATTGAAACATTTTTTGAATTACCTGTCAGCAAGAAACAGACAAACTATTGAAAATAATAATAATAGGTAGTTAATAATAATGAAAATAATAGTAA
>NW_007515748.1:0-240 GCF_000475195.1 Diaphorina citri
GTGTGAGACAATCTTTTTCTGATAAATGAGACATCTTCTGATCAAAATAATAACCCTCAGGTGTGTCATTTTTTTTGTATTCCACCCGAAAACACATTCGTGTCTTTTCAAAGTTTCGAGAAAAGCTTTTGTTACCTTCGTCTGTTCTGAGTCCACACATATTTAATTTCAGAGATGACAAGTCATATCTTTTTATGTGATTTGATTTCGTAGAAACGTTACAGTTGCTGTTTTTTGAAA
>NW_007515749.1:0-240 GCF_000475195.1 Diaphorina citri
CAGATATGAGTCGTTACACATCTGTCAAAATAATTGCAAATCACGGTAATGTCATTATCATTTCGAGTTTTATTGTTTTTCCGGCTGGAATTGACGTTGTGGAAATCAAATTATGTTTCCACAGTTAGAAACGCGAGATTTTGTCGTATGGATGATGAAATTATCGGATTATAAAGCTCAATTTTCAATAGCAAAGAAATATTAGAAGCTGTGGGTGCCGAACTGCCGAACAATTTGATA
>NW_007515750.1:0-240 GCF_000475195.1 Diaphorina citri
TATCCCCAAGTTCTTGCAGTTGGATTTTTCTAATCTCCCACTAAGGTTCACAGTGTTTTTACTTTTTTGTTTTGTGTAGCCCTACTTAAAGTTGTTATTTTGGGCTTAGAATTTTCAAGATTTTCCCGCCATTAGTTGTGTTTTCAGTTTAGCTTGTCACCGGGTTTGTAACCCATATTTGAAGATGGCACGTACCTTATTTTGTACTGGACTACTTTTCGGGTCTAAATTCCAGACCCA
>NW_007515751.1:0-240 GCF_000475195.1 Diaphorina citri
ACACATCACATCTGCGCGAGAAATCAACATGTGGTCGCTATTTTGTTTTTCAAGACATATTTTTTGTTCCCAAATCTAGGGCTAGATCAACTACAACTTCTTCTTCTCCTCCTCTTCTTCTTCTTCTTCTTCTCCTCTTCTTCTTGTTTTTCAGATATTTTGTTCGTAAATCTACTTGATCTATTCCTTTTCCTCCTTCTTCTTCATCATCGTCTTCTTCTTCTACACCTTTTCGAAGGG
>NW_007515752.1:0-240 GCF_000475195.1 Diaphorina citri
CTGGTGTGAACATCACACGACTTTCCTTATCCTATTGAATGATGCTTATTTTTATGTTCTATAGTAACTTTTACAATAACTCTAACCGTTTAATCAGTATAGCTGAAAACCTCCAAAAAGCTGTCAAAATACCGCCAACCGCAGCACCTATCTTAAGTTGCACTCTTGTCTCATTTGTGGACTACATACCAAATTTCAAGTCTCTAGCTCATACCGTTCCCGAGATATTATTGAATTACA
>NW_007515753.1:0-240 GCF_000475195.1 Diaphorina citri
TTCCCCTCAAAGAGGGCAATAAACGAGTACTTGACTTAAGTAAAACTACCTAGCATTGTGTTTTTAGAAATAATTGCAAAGAGCCCACTGTTGGAGTTAGTCCTGTGACCAAATTAATCTGTGAACGGCTCCAGTGATCAATTCTGATTATGATTGATCAAAAAAGTGATCAATGGTGATCATGTTTGATCAATAAAGTCGCGGGAACTTCTCCCGCTGCAGCCAATTCTCCGCGGACCA
>NW_007515754.1:0-240 GCF_000475195.1 Diaphorina citri
TATCTCTAGTTTCATAAAGACTATGTAAAAATTCAGGGACTTTTTCAGGGTCGGCCCCAGGGGGGGTAACTTTAAAATCTTAAATGAGAACTCCCTACTTTTGATACACCATATTAAAGGCCTTAAAGAACGTAAGCAGTATATTGGTACAAGTTTGAGCTTGATCCGATAACCAGGGCCGGAGTTATGGCCTATTCAAATTTTCATTTTTCCATGTTCTCCCGCCAATCGGGGAAGCAC
>NW_007515755.1:0-240 GCF_000475195.1 Diaphorina citri
TACTTGAACCTATTGTTTTGACCACCCTGTATGTTTAGCGACAACTTGATGGTATAGATGGCAGTTATGAAATACATTAAGTCATTATATCGGGGTCATTAAACCTCGAAATTTCAGTCATTATCATTAGATCATTACATAAGATGCAACATAGGTAGGTATTATACAGAGCGTTCGAAAAGTCTTGGAACCCCTGAATATTTTTTGAATGGCTAAAGATGAGAAGCTGAAATTTGGGTT
>NW_007515756.1:0-240 GCF_000475195.1 Diaphorina citri
AGACCTCAAAAAGAAAAAAAAATCTTTATTATTTAGATCATTCTCAATAGTTTGAGGTTAGAATGGAGTAAAAATAGCAAATAGCTCTTTTTTATGAGTGCAGCCCTTCTAACATCTTCCAGAAGGGAGATTATATAAAATCCTTGTAGTAATTCTGGGGATTTTTTCACTTAGTAGACCTCAAAACTATATTTTGAACACTCTTAAAATACCTAAGTACCTACATCTACCTTTCCTTGG
>NW_007515757.1:0-240 GCF_000475195.1 Diaphorina citri
TTATATGGATAAGATGAACGAAGATTAGCTATTATGCCTTATTAGGCACTGGTTTAGGCACTTTGTATTCATAATAAAAGGTATAGTTACAAGCTACTAGCTAATGCATGTATGGATCTACTGCAATTGTCTCTTTAGAAGCAATGATCAAAAGGTAGGTATGTACTGGGCTCATTGTATCTGATAAAACTCTGAAGACTCCGATGGGACTCAAACCCCAGGACCCTCTCACTAGGAGTC
>NW_007515758.1:0-240 GCF_000475195.1 Diaphorina citri
CGAGGGGGGGGGGGAATGTACCTCACCACTGCTTTCTCATTACTTCTGGTTTTGAATCCCGGCCAGGGCGGAAATAACTTTCGCGAAGATAGCATGCAAAGTTCAAGGACATAACCACCTTCTTCTTTTTTTTTTAAATTGTCTCTACACCGCTTTTGCATCAAGGCACTTTCTCTTACATCCTGAAATCCGCCCCTCGCGGGAATCAAACCCGCGGCCTAGCGCTTACAAGACAGACGC
>NW_007515759.1:0-240 GCF_000475195.1 Diaphorina citri
AGCTGCTACCTGCGCCACGGAGGTTTTCAAATTGGCCACGGGGTGCGCCACCAGTCTAAATAACTACATGGTGTTCAATGATGTAGCTGGCATATACACGTATACATACGAGGCAGAGAGGAAGGCCAACTGTTTGGCATGTGGACCCGCTAACCAACCTAAGTAAGTAATATTAGGCCCGTCCTAGTAACCTAAGTAAGTAACATGTAGTTGTTGTTTTCAATGGGGCTCAACCACTTT
>NW_007515760.1:0-240 GCF_000475195.1 Diaphorina citri
CAGTGACCAGGGTAGACCTGGTAGATATTATCTACATTACAGCTATGATACCTACTATGAACACTATAACAGGTAAGACCGCCCACTCACTATCAGGTACACCTGACACTACCTGACAGGTATGACTGAACAGGTCCGCCTGTCAGGTCTACCTGATGAGCACACACACACACTCAGGTAGACCTGATGAGGTCCACCTGTGAGGTGCCTGATGATAATGAGTGGCTGGCCTAAGAGAGA
>NW_007515761.1:0-240 GCF_000475195.1 Diaphorina citri
GTTCATGGAACTTCCTTATTTTCCCATGAACTTAAAATGACTTTAATGCCCCCGCCAGGTTAATAACTTTGTCTGGTAGCCAAATACAACTACGACGGACAAAGAAAAAAATACAATCTACTCGTACCAGTTGACCAATTATTTAGGTTGACATGCAATAAATTTCCCCACTGATCTGGCTGCCCATTTTGAAGGCAAGAAAAGTTGTATTCGACTATGTGAAATTTAATTCAAACATGG
>NW_007515762.1:0-240 GCF_000475195.1 Diaphorina citri
GCCTCCGGGGGTGAAAATGGATGTTTCGAAAATTCATTTTTGGGTCTGAATTTCAATATGAATCATTAGTAGGACCTACATATTTGAAGCACAAATCACCAATCGATATGAATTTCCCATTTTTGGTGCTTCCCCTATTGGCGGGAGAACATGGAAAAAAAATTAAAATTTGATTAGGCCATAACTCCGGCCTTGGTTATCGCAGTGTTTCCCAACCTGGGCGATGGAGATTTTCATGGG
>NW_007515763.1:0-240 GCF_000475195.1 Diaphorina citri
GACCATAAAACGTCCACATCCGTCAAAAAACGAAGGTCGAAAAAATTGTCGATCACAATACTTTCCTCGTCATTTTATTAAATAAGGAAAGTACCTAATAGGGAAATAACATCATCATCATCATCTAGGTACTTTTATAAAATAATGAAAGTATATAGGTAAATAACACGATCATCATCTAGGTACTTCGCCTTTTCCCATGTTGGCGTTTTTAGTCGGTCCACCTATCTACACCATTGG
>NW_007515764.1:0-240 GCF_000475195.1 Diaphorina citri
AAATCATTGAATTAATTAGAGTCAAATGGGAACAAGAACTTATTATTTTCAAAATCTAAACTTCTTGTCAATTTGTAGGCATTTTAATTAATTTGATTTTTATCTTTGTTATTAATGTTAACTTTACTCAAAGATTTCAACTGCAGCAGAGCTGTCTTGGGTAAATTTAAACTATCTAAGTAAGTAGCATAGTAGTTTGATATTTTATACAAACATTGTATGATACAATAACGTATTTCT
>NW_007515765.1:0-240 GCF_000475195.1 Diaphorina citri
GTATGTGTTTTTCGTTTAAATAAATAAAGATTTTTTAATTTACATACAGAATACATCGTTTTTTTTCCATTACATTGACATCCGAATTTCGCAAAAACTATTTTTCATGGATATTGCGGAATTCGGATGTCCCACTTACAAAAACGTTCAGAAAAGGTCATTATTTTTTGTGGAATTCGGATGCAGCCGTTAGTGTTACAAAAGATTATTATCTAACAGGTTCCTAACACAACAAAAAGT
>NW_007515766.1:0-240 GCF_000475195.1 Diaphorina citri
AGTACATTATGATTAATGTTGTGATAAGAGTCTTATCATAAGACTGATAAGATTTCACTATACAATTTAATATACCTACTTGTAGCATTATGATTATTATGAATCAGTAAACCGCTGTTATATTTTTGCATGTTAAGGCCCGTTTCCACTTGGTTAAAAAAAAAAAAATCGTGTCGTGCCTAGTGGGAATCCACATTAAAATACATTGCTTATACGACATTTTGTGTCGTTCGGGGGAAA
>NW_007515767.1:0-240 GCF_000475195.1 Diaphorina citri
TAACAAAGAATTACACTGCCTATTCGTCGACTTTCGAAAAGCTTACGACAGCATAGTAAAAGATGAAGTTTGGAAAGAAATGAACCGCCAGAATATACCCAAAAAGCTGATTAACCTTATCAAAGCATGCATGACAACAGCCCAGTGCAAAGTAAGAGTAAACGGCCAGCTCTCAGACACGTTTGAAGTGAGAACAGGATTGAAACAAGGAGACTGCCTCTCACCGATCCTATTCAACAT
>NW_007515768.1:0-240 GCF_000475195.1 Diaphorina citri
TAACATCACCACTGATTCCAAGAGGTTACACTCAATTGTCTTCGCGAGGCTGAGCTCACCCCGTATTCCGAGCAAAGAACCAAAAAAAACTTCGACTCTGCCGGGCATTAAAACCAGGACCACGGAATCCTATCACCCTAGGATTGCACACTCACTCAGTCACTTTCTCTCCCTTTCTACTCAGACGGCCAAGTCCTATCAGGTCACGACATTAGTGACGGCGGTCTCCTCATTTGTCTT
>NW_007515769.1:0-240 GCF_000475195.1 Diaphorina citri
GTTACATGACGCATGAGTCTCAGTGTCGTGGCTGATATTACATGCAGCTCGAGTGGATGGAACTCGTTGTTAGGACAGCATTTGTGGTCGACTATCTGAACTAAAACAATAATTTTAATTATTGAAAGAGGATTTTGCCTGTACAGGTGTCGGTAGGACAAACCTTACCCTAACTAGTGTTGGGAATAATCGATTATTTCACATAATCGATTATCAATAATCGATTATAAAAAATAATCG
>NW_007515770.1:0-240 GCF_000475195.1 Diaphorina citri
TTGAACGCCTTTTTGAGACCATTGTCCCTCATACATCTTGACCACAACCTTTTGCTTCGACTTCTCCGGGCAGCATGCGAAAAAGACGAGGTGCAGAACTTTGAAGAAACCTTGGCAACACATGTGGTTGGGTGGAAGAGCTCCTTTTGGAGAATCCTGCCACACTATATTGAGCCATAAGAAAAGAGCTGCCTCTCAAAGAAATAGAAAGAGGACCTAGAAGAGGATGAGAAAGGGATG
>NW_007515771.1:0-240 GCF_000475195.1 Diaphorina citri
GGAACTGTAACTGCTTATCGTGCCAAAAGAAAAAAGACGAGAGGATCGAGAAAGAACATAAAAAGATAGAATTTCAAGAAGGTGCGGGAATGTTGCGTTTGGCAAATTGTTAATGAAATTTTAATAATAATCCACTTTACGAAAAAGAAGACAGGATAGTATAGGAAAAAGCTAGTCGTTCCCGGGCAGGAATCGAACCTGCGATCTAGCGTTTACAAAACAGACGCGCTATCCTCCAAG
>NW_007515772.1:0-240 GCF_000475195.1 Diaphorina citri
GAAAAAAGCACAACATGGTGTTCATAAGAGTGGCGCGAATTTCAAATTTTGAAAACCAAAACCAGTAAAATAACAGCAAGAAGAGCTTATTTCACCATTATTAATGAAATTATGTCATCATTATTGAAAAAATAAGCTCTTGTGTGAAAAAAGTTCATAATTATGCACTAATAAACCCGATGGTTCTCAAAATTTGAAATTCGCGCCACTCTTATGAGCACAACATGGCGGTTTGTTTAC
>NW_007515773.1:0-240 GCF_000475195.1 Diaphorina citri
TTCAGGGGTTCATATAAATACAGAATTTTCAGTGTCGAAAAACTTTCACTCGGCCGGGAATTGAACCCTGGACCTTGGGAAGGCAAGCCAAGTACGATATCCACTCGGCCACTAAAGGTGTGTCAGCACGTAGTCGAAGGCCGACCATCGATATGAATTTATTGTGAATTGATGTGGATCGACGCGACGTCTATCGATGATCGATCGACTATGTGTGGACACACCTTAAGGCTGCAAATA
>NW_007515774.1:0-240 GCF_000475195.1 Diaphorina citri
TTTTTCGGAATTAATGGATCCATGAATTAAGATAAAAATACCACAAAGAAAAGGTTTAAAATAGGTCGAATAACCCTTCTTTTATGAACTCTACAGGCACCTTGATTTTTCTGTCTACAGGTAGTCTGGTTTCAAGTAGTGTTTCTTTGTTCTCCTGATTTTAAAGGATGATATTGGTCTTGCAAATCTTGTATTTCTCTATCCATTCCTCCTACATCCGTTGAAGTAGAAAGAGCTTTT
>NW_007515775.1:0-240 GCF_000475195.1 Diaphorina citri
AACTTGGTTTATAATAACAATGAAATCACTCGGTTTTTTAGGCCTAAGCCCAAGCAACAACACATAAAATGAAGAAAAAGCTTAGTTAATTTATTAAATGTTTGTGAAACTTAACTTTATATTGAAGAAGGATACACTGTGTACCAGAAAAACACCACTTAAATACTCAAAGGTTAGTAAAATTCTTAATTTGTTAAAAAATAAGGGATCAAATTTCAAATCGACCGACGCGACGCGCAG
>NW_007515776.1:0-240 GCF_000475195.1 Diaphorina citri
AATTTTCGACCTTTTACAGTTATTTTTTCGAAGTTTTGACCTCAGATTTGGATTTTTCCCAACTTTTTACATAGAAATCGACCATTTATTTATAATTTTTGCCCATTTGCAACTGCTCCATTGTACACCACAGAAAGCTGGAAGAATGGAAGAGGAGGAGGAAGGAGGAGGAGAAAGAGAGGAAGTTGGTTAGACCAAAATAGAAATGAACGAATGGCAGAATTTCGCTTTGCCATACGT
>NW_007515777.1:0-240 GCF_000475195.1 Diaphorina citri
CTCATTTATTTTTAAATGGTATTTTACAAATACATCTATGGGCTAACGAAGCAAACATAGATGTCAGCATGTAGGGAAGATGAAGTACCTATCTTCAGGTGCTGATGAATTTTCGGACAATGCGAAATATTATTATTATTACTATCCCTTTTTTCCCCCACCATTTTATTACCAATCAAATATATAAGACCTTGTTTAGACTGCGAGAGTAAAGGGACTTTTCAGTCCTATGCTGGTAGT
>NW_007515778.1:0-240 GCF_000475195.1 Diaphorina citri
CTGATATTGTGTCTCACCAATCACAGAGCTTCATTCAACACCTGTGTGCAAAGTGCAAAGATTGCAAAAGCGTTTCTATACCTGACTGCTAAAGGAAAGGTAGTTTGGAATTTCAATTTCAATTCTGCATGGGTTGCCAATGTTGCGATACGCATAGATACCTAGAGGATACCGGGAGAAACAAGACCTTGTTTAGACTGCGGGAGTAAAGGACTTTTCAGTCTCATTCTGGTAGGATAA
>NW_007515779.1:0-240 GCF_000475195.1 Diaphorina citri
CCTGAAATAAGACACGAATTGAACAGTTTTAGAAAGCAAAGGGAAAATATCAATCGCAATGATTTTGATAAAAGGTCTTGAGCAATTAATAGCATGCATGTCATGTAAGGATAGTCTTAAGCAAATAAGGAATAAGTACCTATCTAGGTACTACCTAGATACATATGTGTATTAGAAACATATTAAAAATCATGAATTTAAACTAGAGACAACAACTGGAGAGAAAAAATGACCATCAGA
>NW_007515780.1:0-240 GCF_000475195.1 Diaphorina citri
TTGACCCGATTACATTACTTTCCTTCCTATAGGATAAGGAAAGTAAAAAAAGTCAATGCTCGATTAAAGTAGCTACTCAATTGTCTTCACGAGGCTGAGAGCACCCCGAACTCTAAGCACAGAGCCGGAAAAATTTCGACCCTGTCGGGAATCGAACCCCGGACCTCCGGCGTGCCAGCCTAGTGTGATACCCACTCGGCCACGGAGGTTGCTTATAACTTTTACTACTGCATACAATGA
>NW_007515781.1:0-240 GCF_000475195.1 Diaphorina citri
GTGCCGGAAGCCCAATCGAGTGACTGGGTTCCGAACTCTAATATTGAACTCTGTATCGCAAAGGTCGACACTAATATATCGTTCCTCTTCTTTTTCTTCGCCTTTTCCCATGTTCAGATGGGGTCGGCGTTTGTCGTCGGCCTCTCAATCAGCTTTAGAGTAATCGCTTTGAGACCAACTGGTTTTGGCTAAACAAAATTTTCCGAGTGGGATGCCCTTCGCACTCAACCTTCGCTATTG
>NW_007515782.1:0-240 GCF_000475195.1 Diaphorina citri
GGGGTAAACCACTCGGATTTCAAGCACATACAAACCAATCCGAAATCCATATAGCTTAACCTCCACAAAACTGAACTACCTAGGTATAATTCTGTCCAGTGTCCACTAAGTTAGTGAGAACTGAAGAGAGAGGAACTTACACAGCACCCAAAAATTTCTGTCTCTGCCTTGTAAGCGCTAGGTCGCGGGTTCGATTCCCGCCCGGGGCGGATTTTATCCTGATGGGATAATGTTCGTTCT
>NW_007515783.1:0-240 GCF_000475195.1 Diaphorina citri
TAAAGCTTTTGACAGACCTACCTATCTATTTTATTCGCTCTCTCTCTCTTTTCTCTCTCTCCCTCTCTCTTTCTTTCTCTTTCTTCTTCCCTCTATCTAATTATTTAGTCGATCTTTCGATTTTCCCGGGGCCCCTTAAGAAACTTGGGCCCAAGGGAATCCCCCCTTTCGCCCCACCTCTCAAGGGCTCTTTCAATAAAGTACTCTCTTCCTTCCTTCCTTCCTTTCTATCTATAAATA
>NW_007515784.1:0-240 GCF_000475195.1 Diaphorina citri
CCGTGTTAGCATGTCTGCGTATAGCATGACTTCAATGATGTAAGACACCAGCATGCTATGATTATATCAACCTGCAGCCCCAGGCTACTTCTCTTCCACTATACTTCTTATTCTTCTAAGGAACTATACTCATTCTCCGAGCTAAGGATTCCTTAACAAGGAAACTAACAGCTTGAAATCTCTTTAGCACGATGGAATCTTCAAGTACTCTCTATCGAGACCCATCGCTTTCTGAGAGTA
>NW_007515785.1:0-240 GCF_000475195.1 Diaphorina citri
CGAAAAAAGGAGGAAGACAAGATAGGAGTAAGCCAGCCGTTCCTAGGACGAACCTTTTATCTGTTTAGCATAAAATCCACCCCAGGCGGGAATTGAACCGGTAACCTAGCGCATAACACAACTCTAACCTAGCGCATAACACAACTCTTACAAGGCAGATGTGCTACCCTCCAAGCTAGCTACAAAGGGTTAACTTGTGGATTCCACTTTATAAAAGTGATTGGATCTGCCTCGTTATCA
>NW_007515786.1:0-240 GCF_000475195.1 Diaphorina citri
AACCTTCGGAATATTTGATATAATAATTAAGAGTATTAAAACAAATTTTGGCCAAAATTGCGCAAAATTTTTAAAATCAAACCATCAGATTACATAGTCCAAGATGTAAATGTATAAACCTATAAATCTTACGTATTCTTGACTGTAACGGTCAATACATTAATTAATTAGACTTACTTTATCATGGACACTCGTTGCTATGTTGAAAGCCCAGAAGAGGTTAGGTAGTAGAACAGCCGC
>NW_007515787.1:0-240 GCF_000475195.1 Diaphorina citri
TTCCAAAAGGGATTATAGTAAAATCATTGAACTCTTTATTTTCACTCCTTAATTCCTTAATTCAGTTTGACAGCTTACATTAGGCGTCCACAACAGAGAACCGACCATCGACTAGGTATCGACTAGAACTACACAGAGTGCAGAGACTGCGGGAGAGAAATCTTCCGCTCTCGACCAACATTTTGAGTTTCGTTTATGTTTTTAGTTTGATAACTATGCAGCTAATAGGGAGCGCGCAGC
>NW_007515788.1:0-240 GCF_000475195.1 Diaphorina citri
ATTTGATTAAGTATTTTGAAAATGTAACAATTTGTAATAGATACCTTGCTATAATAATGCAGGATTGCAGGAAATGTTAATCCTTAGTTATAACGATTGTCAATATACATCCTTGCACGTTGTTAGTGAAGATATTTTGTATTAACATTATGATCGTGTCTAATATGCTAATATCTACAAACAGAACGACAGGATGACATAACGGAAGTATGACATGTTGTTCAGATGACACATGATGGA
>NW_007515789.1:0-240 GCF_000475195.1 Diaphorina citri
TGCTGGATCAGATCATTTTCAGCCTGAGTCAAACGAAAAAGAAGAAATTAATGACCTATCCCCAAACCATTCCTACGCTATAACGGGACAAACTTGGGCCGTCCACTCACTCTCCAACTGTCGATTTCAGATTAATTCAGATAGATCTAGGTCTGTTAGACCGCCACACCGCCAGAACGTATGAGGCGGAAATTCTAGCTTGCCCGCCAAGGCCGTGGCGGTCGGAGAGTGGCAGCCTTG
>NW_007515790.1:0-240 GCF_000475195.1 Diaphorina citri
TGAAATAACGAACCTAAAGCTGCTACCTACCTACCTAAGCATTTTATATTTATAATGACTGTTGTTACGTTAAATAAACCATTCACAATATTATTATGTAGATATTATGGGTAACATGGCGCATCCATAAATCCAGTCAAGTAACCACAATGGCTCATCCTATACTGTTCAGTCTGTTCACTCATACAAATTTACACTGATTCCTTATTATTTTTACTTTCTATTTTTTTTTTAAGCATC
>NW_007515791.1:0-240 GCF_000475195.1 Diaphorina citri
AGTTTTACTATTACTATCATGTCTTCTGTTACTACCCTTTCTACCACCTCCCTCTCAACTCTGGAACACAGGGCACAATCGAGCTCCAGAGAACAAAATTCAAACGTGCGTATCATTTTAAGACCTGAAAAAGGCCTTTTTACCCTCATATGGGCACATAAAGCGTTATACGATTATTTTTTAGTGTACATAATATCTGGAAGAAGAAGAAGAAAAAGAGGAAGAAGAAAAAAGAAAGAA
>NW_007515792.1:0-240 GCF_000475195.1 Diaphorina citri
TTGATGTTTTTGGCGAAATATGTATATGTTTTTGGCGGAAGTAAAACATTTCTGAAATCGAGGATAACTATAATAGGTACTTGTATGTAGGCGTAATACTTTCATTACCTATAGGTACCATAGGTACCTACTTACCTACTCGTAGGTACACCTATATTTCCCTCTTGTTTTTGTCTTGATGCCGATTTTTTTTTCTTTTTTTTTAATAATGTTGAACATGAATACAAAATGCACACAATG
>NW_007515793.1:0-240 GCF_000475195.1 Diaphorina citri
AAGTATTTCTTTAAAATCCCATTCCCTCTGTGAGGTACAAACTGCTACTTCTTTGAGCAATGCACAAGTACCATTCAACCCTAATACATACATGTACAATGTACAATTGTACATAGTACAGTCCTACCTAAGTTCAAGTCAAACCCTACATACATGCACATTAAAGTCAGTAGGTACATATATACACATTAAAGCAGTGGTTCCCAACTGGTGGTCCGCGGACCACCTAGTGGTCCGCGG
>NW_007515794.1:0-240 GCF_000475195.1 Diaphorina citri
CTAATTACTCACGAATAATGATTCTAATGAATAACTAAGTTGAGAACAACCAAATTCACACACACACATTCTCGAAATTATTACTTTCTAATTTTTACTTTCTATTTTCAAAGCTATCGATAAAACCAAAATCGGAAAGTGTGGAGTCGGCTTTAGACCAAGTTCAGCAGGTACCTAGCAAGGGTGCCTGAGAAACTTTCAAATTTTACTTTCCCACAAGCTCTATTTTTAGATTCTGAT
>NW_007515795.1:0-240 GCF_000475195.1 Diaphorina citri
TCATGGCTAAAAGATAAACAAGTCCAAAATATGTATAATACATCCTATGCTGGAATACATGTATGTACCTACATTATACATAGGTACCTACAATACATACCTACTATATCTGTCTAGTGCTTTCAAACGGTGGAATATCGGAACTGAGGAAACAACAACGCACAACAACTCCTCTTAAAAGTTTACAACATTTTGTAAACTTTCAAGAGGAGTTCTAGGTAGGTAGGTACCTATGTAAAA
>NW_007515796.1:0-240 GCF_000475195.1 Diaphorina citri
AGTTACCACATCATTTTCCACTTGCCAAGAACATCTCAGAATGGCATATCTCAGCCCTGTTCATAACCACGGCCAAAAACCTTCACCTTCTATGTTATTCTCCACTCGTTTGTCTATTTCAATGGAGCAGTTGCAATTTGGGTAAAAATGATTAATAAATGGTTACTGATCTCAGGACAACTTTCAGTACCTATATGGTGTCGATCGATCGTGTCGACAAGGTGAGTTATAGAGCCAGAG
>NW_007515797.1:0-240 GCF_000475195.1 Diaphorina citri
CCTATTCTCTGTACCTATTGCACTCAAAGCAATGAACGAGTCTCACATTGAAATTAAGTAAGTACTTACTTACTTACTCGTAAGTCGTACTTTAAGTAAATAGGTATTGAGATGGAAACACGGTGTGTTATTTATTATTAACACAGTGTCTTCTTGTCAGATAAAATCACCGTTACATGTTCAGGAAATCGCAAGATGTGAGATACCTGCTTACTTACTTGAGAAGACTTACTGTAGGTA
>NW_007515798.1:0-240 GCF_000475195.1 Diaphorina citri
TGAAAAGTGGAACCGGAGTTAAGTGAGTCCACCTGTTCCAAATACCTACCTACACAAGACCTTGTTTAGACTGTGGGAGTAAAGAGACTTTTCAGTCTCATTCTGGCAGGATAAACAGGGTGTTTCTATTCTATTCCAGTGTTTACATGGAGCCAGTGGCTGGACTGCCAACTGGCCTCGCTTAATCCAGTCCTAGATTAGGTTGAATTTTTTCTCCAATCTAGTCATGATTTATTCGTG
>NW_007515799.1:0-240 GCF_000475195.1 Diaphorina citri
CTAAATAAGCCCCCCTCCCACCTAAATAAGGCCCTAATACTTACTGATAGGCACAAGAGACAGTCAGGCCGGGCAAATTGGTTGTGGGGGAGACATAGAGTAGGCTGGTAGTCGAAAGAGTTAAGAAGAGGTTCGACAGAGGGAATCGTAACTGCTAAGGATTATAATAAATTATCTTCTCGAAAGCAAAGAGAGAAGGAAGACGGGATAAGAGTAACCCAGCCGTTCCGAGAACGAACA
>NW_007515800.1:0-240 GCF_000475195.1 Diaphorina citri
AGAAAAATTCCGTTGGTCCTCATTTTTCCTGCTCTATGACTTTAAAACATCACCCAAGTAAGCGCAACTGATCTATTATGATTTCCTATTCATGTCTCCTAAATAGGTAATAATAAATAAGTACCATACATTGTATGGATAACATACAGAGCATGTACACTAATAGGTATGGATGTTAAATTGAATTTCCCATACACATACTTCCTTCTGAAGAGATTAGATTAAGTTTATATCTTGTAG
>NW_007515801.1:0-240 GCF_000475195.1 Diaphorina citri
AAGCGAATACAATAGTCCGTCCCTTATACCTTTTTATTACTATTGTAATAATAAAGGAAGGACGGACTAAAAATTGGTGACAGGGTGCCACAAGTTAGGTTGGAAGAACTCTATTATTGGTTTACTTCCCCTGATTTAGGTTGTTGGAATGCTATACATATTATAGTGTCGAGCTTCCCGATACCTATAGGGTTCCATATTAGAGTTCCGAAACCCAGTCACTCGATTGGGCTTCCGGCA
>NW_007515802.1:0-240 GCF_000475195.1 Diaphorina citri
TCTTTCTCCCTCCTAATCTCCTTTCCTCTTTTCTCTTCCTCCTTCTCTTCCGTTTATTCTCTTTCTTCTTCCCTTCCTGGTCCTGTCATCTCCAATTGCCCACTTTCCTCTACCTCCCCTATCGCCTTTTCCTCTTCCTCCCTGTTCATTCTCTCCCTCTCTTATTCCATCATCATCATAATTTTTCTTTCTTTTTCCCCCTTCTTCACTTTCCCCCTCCTTTTTCTCCCCCTCTCCCCC
>NW_007515803.1:0-240 GCF_000475195.1 Diaphorina citri
TTTACATGTGTGAAGCTAGCAATGTAAGCAATGTTTTTTTCCATCGAAAAAAAAGCTATTGCTATCTTCACATTCTTCAATTTTTTTTATTTTTTAATTTTTAGTTCTTATCACTTGTTATCAGTCAGTTAGGTACCTACTCATTTGTTCCATCCTTCAGACTTCCTCTTATTTCAGTAAATTCGAGTTTCTGAATGAGCAGAAACATTACCAGAAACTAGGAAGAAAAGAAGTAAGTAC
>NW_007515804.1:0-240 GCF_000475195.1 Diaphorina citri
CCTCGTCATTTGAAGCAAAAAGTTTTAGATCGTCCATGTATAGGAGGTGACATACCTTTTCAATACTTCGTTTGATAGAGTATCCTTTATTTATTCTTTCTAGTTCTGCTGATAGTGGAATCAGAGCCATACAGAACAGGAGTGGGGAGAGGCTATCCCCTTGATATATTCCTTTCCTGATTTGGATTTCATCAGTCACTATTTGAGAAGACTGTGTATTAATTATCAGCCTCGTTCTCC
>NW_007515805.1:0-240 GCF_000475195.1 Diaphorina citri
ACCTCTGTATCCAAAATCCAAATCCTTTCTTACCTATGTTCTTACAGTCAGGACCTGTGGGTTTCCCAAGCAATTCCCAAGCCCAATCAAACTAAAATCAAAGTTGATAGAAAATATTACCCTCTCCCCTCCTCCTCCTCCTCCTCCTCCTCATCTTTACTCTCTCCTCTTTTCTCTCCTCTTCATCTATCTCTTCCATCTCCTTACATTTCTCCTTTCCTTTTCCCGCAACTTTCTCTT
>NW_007515806.1:0-240 GCF_000475195.1 Diaphorina citri
TTGTAATTACCGGTGCAAGTAAGTTTCATGCTGTTCATATGAGATGTTGTTTTCTTGTCTTGAATATTGGGAATCAAACATGAGTAAGTGGCGAGTCAGTTAAGCATCAGCTAGTTCCAGACTTTAAGCTCCAACTTGTGCACCTAATACAGACTTCAGCAAATATTTTGTTGTGTAGCGTGTACCTATAATATGTTTCAGATGGCCAGAAGTAGGTATTAGGTGTAATATGGATAGTGA
>NW_007515807.1:0-240 GCF_000475195.1 Diaphorina citri
CCTCATAGAGTCAAATATCGTAGGGGTGTTCTCGTATTGAGGTAGTCATTTCCAAGGTAAATTGTAAATTTGTAAACCTTAGTCATATCCCTCCTCAACACCTAGTATGTATTTATAGTAGCATAACACCATTTGCATTATAATTTAGTACTCCGTCTATCGGAGTGTAATGTACAACTAACAACCAACAAGGTAACGATAATTTTCAATTTGTCTATCACGGCAAAATAAAATCAACCT
>NW_007515808.1:0-240 GCF_000475195.1 Diaphorina citri
TCGATTCCCGCCCGGCGCGGATTTTACCCTGAACGGATAAGGTTTATTCTCTGAAAGGCTGGCTTTCTCTTATCCCGTCTTCCTTCTCTCTTTGCTTTCTGGACGATAAGTATTAGCAGTTAGAGTTCACTCTATAAAACCTCTTGAAAAAAGTACATTAAGTATATATATATGTAGAAGGAGAGTCGGGAAAGGTCTCAGTTTCCCAGACTGTCCTTACGGCTTAGCACAGATAAAACA
>NW_007515809.1:0-240 GCF_000475195.1 Diaphorina citri
ATCTATGGAGTCTATTGAATAAACCCATCTTACTTCCAAAGGTTGATCTGGTATTGGTTCATTCCGATTTCCAGGTTGCTGTTTTTGAGGTCTATAAGGTGGCGCTACAGAAGGTGGGTTCATAAAGCTCATGTTGGAACTATCGCTAAATCGAGACGAAGACGAGGAATCTCGATTTTCATCAGCCTATGGAAATGGAAGATGTTGAAGATATTATAAACAATAAAGAATTAAAAATTG
>NW_007515810.1:0-240 GCF_000475195.1 Diaphorina citri
GATGTTACCTGGAAGGACATAATTCTTACCTGGTTTGTGCCATTCTTGAGCATATCCAGAAGGTCAGCCGATGTCCCAAGCCATTTCTTTGCCACCATCATCACGTTGCCTCTCCATGATGCTGAAACAATAATCACATCAATATGAAAGAAGTTCAATAATCACATCAAACATCAAGATTCTTTACTGTTTTTATAAAAGCGAGAAAGCGAGATCGATCGGTCTGAGCGTAAGGCCAGC
>NW_007515811.1:0-240 GCF_000475195.1 Diaphorina citri
AAACCCAATCATCAATCTCGAAAAATCGAAATTTTCTTCCTGTTGTAATTCCATTTTAAAGTTTTCTGTGCCTTCAAGTGAATTTCATTTTACATTTCCCATTCCTTTTTCCTACCATGAATTCTATTTTCACATTCCCCTTTATATTATTCTTGAAATTAATTCAATTTTAATGTTCCCAATTTTAATTTTCCTAAAATCAACTTAATTTTAACGTAATGCGTTTTACTTTTCCTACGA
>NW_007515812.1:0-240 GCF_000475195.1 Diaphorina citri
TTCCTAATAAGGGATTGGGTTTCTGCATAACTGCACCCAATATCCTAATGTGTCGTATATGTCCCATGCTTGGTGTAGAAGTTTAATGACAAGTTACTTGTCATAAACTATCGGCAATAATCTGTACAACTTGATCTTGCTACTAGTTGAAAGGCCTGTTCAAAGCATTCTTAGAAGTCCTCGGATTCTTTATTGAACACTAATTCATTCACTGCTATCAGTATGGTAGTGGACACTGCT
>NW_007515813.1:0-240 GCF_000475195.1 Diaphorina citri
CTAATTTGATTTATTTGATATAAACTTGAAAAAAAAAAAAAAAAGGTTCAATTGACTACTGAGGTCCAATCATCCTGAAATTCAAGAGAAAAGAGGACCGGATAGGAGAGAGTTCCAAGTACAAACTTTTTCTGTTTAGGAAACTTACGTAGAAATGAAAACAAACCTTTAATATAAACTTACCACAAAGCTTTCATCTTCTGTGTTAACATAGCTGTAATCTGGTATACTAATAGGTAA
>NW_007515814.1:0-240 GCF_000475195.1 Diaphorina citri
AGGAGGAGGAGGAAGGCACTATTTGAGTCAGAGAATAAAAAGGAAAGACAATAGACCAATAGAGGAACTAAAAGTGAAAAGAATTAGGATGTTCCCAGAACAAAGAGGTACCCAATAAACTATGCTTGTCCAATTCAAAACACTACACCACCCATACGAGACAAATTTGCACCATCATAGGCCTTTCCAGAATTAATTATGCTTGGCATGTCTCATCCTTTGGCCTCATTAACAGTAATT
>NW_007515815.1:0-240 GCF_000475195.1 Diaphorina citri
ATAGTAGATCCAGTCTTAAAAAGGCGTTCTCTACCACCAAACCCTTGGAGCTATGTAAACTGGGGCAAGCAATCAGAGGAACGCCGTCCTTTTTCAAGTTTTCGCCTGTCAGTTCCGTCCTCTGTGTTCTTCTTGGCTCAAATCAATTTTATTTAAGCATTGCTGGCCAAAATATATGACAATTGTGTGTTTTATGCTAAGGATATCAATAGATCAGTTGCACTTACTTGGGTGATGTTT
>NW_007515816.1:0-240 GCF_000475195.1 Diaphorina citri
GTTTCGAACAGCCATAAAAGTCTCAAACAAGCACAAAATATGTTCGATGAACCGATAAAATATCTCAAACTAGGTGAACAACTCTCTTTGGCTGCTAGACATACGTCACAGAACATAAATGAATACATAAGTTATCAATGTGACATGCAAAGATGGAGCTGTTTTTTAATGTTTTAATAAAAGTAGAGCCCGCGCGTTCATCAAAGTTGCAATTAGAAGAGTTTTATGGAAATTTAACAT
>NW_007515817.1:0-240 GCF_000475195.1 Diaphorina citri
GGCGTAGCGTTCATGTAGGGCGTGTATGGCGGCCATACACTCAAAAATTCCACTCAAATACCCTTAAATATTGACTTTGAATAATTATATTGTACTCTTATTAGATAGATATGTAGGCATAAGACCTGAAAGAGGAAGAGAATTTGGGAAAAAAGCACATTTAATGCTAAAATCCTACAACCATTAGATACTGCTCTCCAAAATGTTCATTGACAAAATTTTGCAAAGAAAATTACTCCA
>NW_007515818.1:0-240 GCF_000475195.1 Diaphorina citri
ACAAAAGTGGCCAGTCATCATATTGTGGCAAATTCTTGCGGAAATGAAAAATTAAATATTTCTTCCAAATAGACAGAAATCACAGAAGAATAACTAAATTCAGAAACAAGAATGACAAAAAAATGAAAATAAACAATATTAAATATACTTAGATGATTGCTCTTAGACTGCGACTAATTGCCAAACACACAGCATACCACCAATTCATTCAATCAAATATGTAGATGTTTTCTTAATTTA
>NW_007515819.1:0-240 GCF_000475195.1 Diaphorina citri
CTCTTGGCGCTCCGCTCCACCATTGCCATTACGTTGATTATTCTCTGAAAACTTCATGTGGTTTCACGTTGGTGAAATCACAATGAAAATCCCTCTTACGAATCCTCAAGTCTAAATAGTTGGAGATAAACTAGAAAGTAATATAGACAGCATCATTGCAAACAAAGGGAGCAGCAAAAAAGACAAAGATTCCCTCTGAATGAACCCCAACCCCTAGATTTCATGTCTTTTCTCTTCTTT
>NW_007515820.1:0-240 GCF_000475195.1 Diaphorina citri
ATCTTCTCTCGAATCTTCAGAGGGATTTAGAATCTGTCCCTACAACACAAAATGTTCTGCCGCATCCTAAATAAGCAGGAAAAAGCGCTGAAAAAAGCAGAAATTCCTGGATTTTCGTTAAGACGAAGATACCTCGAGCTCTTATTCCCTGCATTTGAATAAAAAGAAACAGGGGGAAAACATTCTCACTCTTGTGTTTAGAGGCTTTCTTTGAAAGCTGATGGTTTTAAACAAATCTAC
>NW_007515821.1:0-240 GCF_000475195.1 Diaphorina citri
CCTGCACAACTACAAGGGGGATAAACTGCCTCTCGTAAGTCCCTGTTTCCGTCCCTTGTTTTAGGGGAATACCTACTTGTGCTGGGGTTGAGTTAGTATAGGGATTGAGTTAGTATAGATTTCCCTATACTAACCATATCCAGATTAACCTGGGATTGAACTCAACCCTAACACTCGTATTTATGAAAACAAGAATGATCGTTCTTAGATCAGTCTCAAAATTGACCAATCAAATGCCTT
>NW_007515822.1:0-240 GCF_000475195.1 Diaphorina citri
CCCGGACATTTCCCAAATTTCAAAATGTATAGTTTGCACCAGTGCCCAGGGTGCAGAGAACACTGCATTTGCCTTACTACACACGATCGTTCTTCTTCACATTCCGATGAAAGCAAACATTTTTACTGGTTTTGTTGATGTTTCATGAATACGAATGTCCATTAATGTAAAGACAATCATTAGTCATGTAAAATACACATGACGAATTGTCAACCTATGTATAAATTGTAGGCATTTCTA
>NW_007515823.1:0-240 GCF_000475195.1 Diaphorina citri
TGTGTGTGTGTGTGTGTGTGTGTGTGTGTGTGTGTGTGTGAGAGAGAGAGAGAGAGAAAAGCTCAATTACTTTTTATTTTTATTACTCTCTTAGTAAAGATCATTTCAAACCGTACTGATAGGTACTGTCCCTAATCCCTAACTACTAAATGCTATCTCTATAAATAGTCTTCCTATAATACATATAGCAGTACAAGTTGATAGTGAAGAATAAAGATCATGCATTTGCCAGCCCAGTTA
>NW_007515824.1:0-240 GCF_000475195.1 Diaphorina citri
CAAAGAAACTTATTCAAAAGAGAGAAGAAATGAACAAAATACCTAATAAAACAGTTACTCAGAAGATTGAACATTGCGAGATCAGGAAGTTAGCTAAAAAGAAAATTAGAGAAGACATTGCGAAATACGAGGAAGACATAATAAACAAGATTATGGACAGTACCGGTTCTACAAAAAGAATTAAAAAAGAAATATCCAGTGTGAAAACAATATGGATAAGCAAAATCAAGAAAGAAGATG
>NW_007515825.1:0-240 GCF_000475195.1 Diaphorina citri
ACCACCCCATTAAATGGTAAACAGGTCCCAGAAAAACTATCTGGTCAGGCTTAAGTCACGGGATCACAGTCCAGAATTCTGGATTCTATTCCCGAAAATATTATTTCTCAGTAGGGAAGCTTGAAGCTTTTGTGAGGGAAAAATACTAATAATAATAATAATCATCTTATATTATAAGAACGAGATCCATTCACTCATTCACATTTCATAGTTCACACACTGATCGCTCTATCTCTAGAA
>NW_007515826.1:0-240 GCF_000475195.1 Diaphorina citri
GATGCTACTAATGGTTCAGTAATGTGGAAATAAATTATGTATGCTGGTATTGACAGTTACAACACGGAATGGAATAGAACATTGGAAAAAAACTCAATAAAATACAATTTACTCATACACTCTAGTTTGTCAGTATTACTAGGATAAGGTCTAAACTTGGTATGGATTTTACCCGTACTAAAGGCTTTGACAGTTCGGAAAGTATCATAGTTTGGCTCATGTGTTCTAAGATGTTAAAAT
>NW_007515827.1:0-240 GCF_000475195.1 Diaphorina citri
GAGGTTTTCTATCTTTATACGCACGAGGAGAAAGAGAAAGCCCCATTTGAAATCTTTGAATAAATGCAGTGTTAAAAAATCTGGTGTGAACATCACACGACTTTCTATTACATTTGCGGAATACGTATTTGAAAAAAAAAAAATAAATTATAAAAAAATGAAAATTTTTCTAAGTCCCGAGCCTGAGCCGCCTACGGCGGCCGATTTTCGACCAAAAATTTCCTATCTTAAAATACTCCC
>NW_007515828.1:0-240 GCF_000475195.1 Diaphorina citri
ATCTCAGCCCCCATCTGACATGGAGTTCCAGCCCGTTCCTGTACCCTCGTTCTATGAACACGATGTCAAGATACCTCGCGGTTCTGAACCCCTAGGTAAGCACAATTTAATAGGATATAGGTATTTTGTTTAGTTTGAGATAATGGTCATTGGTCAAGTACCTACAATATCATACATATTTCTGGACATGGTCTTCACTTGACTGGAGTGGATTACGGACTGTCCCCTATCTAATAGACG
>NW_007515829.1:0-240 GCF_000475195.1 Diaphorina citri
CGATGTGCCGTTTTGCCCCGTGTTCTCCTACATATTTTCCTTTGAGCCATGATCGTTAGTGCATAGGTAATAGGTACCAAATAAATAGATACCCATAGTGCTATGGCTCATAGATTTTTTTATGCGTGTACATGATCAAATCAACTAATTTGATTAATTATGTTGATTAGCCAGCCTAGTTAGCTTAGTTGGTAGTGCGTCTGCCTTGTAAGCGCTAGGCCGCGGGTTCGATTCCCGCCC
>NW_007515830.1:0-240 GCF_000475195.1 Diaphorina citri
TTCTTCGGGAGTTAAATTCATCACTATATCTTGCTTATTTCCTATTACTCAGAGGTGTGAGTACTTAATTGTAAGTATCAACATAGGTGATTGCCAATTTAACAAGGGGAGGCAAACTTATCAAGCGTTCGAACGTAAAGACATATGTCTCTCGGTGTTTACGCTTCAAAAACTAACACGTTTAGCTTTCCTCAGCCTTTGGATGACAGCAAGGTAGATGTTCGTAACGTAATAACATTT
>NW_007515831.1:0-240 GCF_000475195.1 Diaphorina citri
TCCTCCCTTTTTTTCCCTCTCCTACCCTTCTTCTCTCTCTCTCTCTCTCTCTCTCTTTTGCTCTTATTACGTGGCGGCCAAATAGGAAATAGAACTGTCAGTGTGGGTTCCCATAATGGCAATACTATTGAAGGGGTGGGAGGATTTAGGAGAGGAGAAAGAAAGAATATAGAAACTAGAGATGGATGGAGGGAGAGAAAAGATAGAAGAAGAAAAGAGGAAGGGGCAATAGAGCCTCTT
>NW_007515832.1:0-240 GCF_000475195.1 Diaphorina citri
GGCGGTCAGTGAAGGTCTCTTCAATCGTCCATAAAGCAAGCGGGAGGGTGTGTGTGTGCGTGTGTGTGCGTGCGTGTGCGTGTGTGTGTGTATGTGTGCGTGTGTGTGCGTGTGTGTGTGTGTGCGTGTGTGTGTGTGTGTGAGCGTGTGTTGTGTTGAGTTGTGTTGCGTTGTGTGTGTGGTGTGTGTGTACACTTGACTGACATGGCCACCTGTCCTCCCCGTACATCCCTTCAAACC
>NW_007515833.1:0-240 GCF_000475195.1 Diaphorina citri
CAATCTTCATAAGTTTTGAAGATGGGTCCATTAATAAATTATTGAATAATTTAAACATATGTTCATATGTATTATGTTATTTATGTTGAGGTTGTTTTGTATGATAAGGTTCATTCATGACTTTATAATTTGTTCTTGAACTGGTTGCTGCAGAAAACCATATTGTTAACTTCCAAAGGTCACAGCCCAAGTTCATTTGATTGGAAAACTGAGCAATATGATGTTGTATGTATTTATGAT
>NW_007515834.1:0-240 GCF_000475195.1 Diaphorina citri
ACTTCCTAGGTCTACCAAATGCTGTTAGTGTACTGAAAATTTTGAGCCCACTCCGGGACCCAAAATCTTCTTTCTCATTATTTTTTCTTTCATTTTCCTTCTTCTCCCCCCTGGTTTCTCTATTCTTTTTCCGCCGAGAACAAAATCAATATAAAAAAACCCCGGACCCGTAAATTTCTCCAATCCAAACTTCTTGCCAAACAATTATGTCAACGTAATAATGAAGAGGTGAGAAACGGG
>NW_007515835.1:0-240 GCF_000475195.1 Diaphorina citri
CCCTGCATGCAAATTACCTTTGTGTTCTTCTAGGATGAGTCTATGAACTACAGGGTGTTTTGAATTTGGGAGCACAATAGGGTAACAGAAATCTATTGAATCAGGTAGATTTGATACCTTTGTCTTGATTCGTGCAATACCACATTCATCTAGGAATGGCATTAAACTAATCAGCTTGGGATCAGATAAGTCAAGAAAGGCTTCTCTTTGAACCAATAATAACACTTTGTCTTCTGCTAT
>NW_007515836.1:0-240 GCF_000475195.1 Diaphorina citri
ATAAATACATTTTTTTTTTTTTTTTCATTTGTCTGCACTGAAATGCCACACTCTTGAAGGGTGGGTGACATAGTCACCCTTCTTGAGTTCCAGATATTACCGTCTGTCTAGGAAGTTTTTTGGAATCAAATGTGTACCATGATTTTGATTTCTGAGATAGATTTTTTTTGGAATTGTTGAAATTGAAGCTGCTGAAAGTGTACTGTGAAATTAGTTCCATTGTTCTTCTCATCTTTGGCA
>NW_007515837.1:0-240 GCF_000475195.1 Diaphorina citri
TACCTCGGCTGGGATTGAACCCATGCCCTCCTGTTTACCAGGCGAGCGCCTTGACCACTACACCACCGAGGTAGGTAATACGGCAAAAAATTAACTTAAACGGGATGTAAGGAGCTGAAATTGTTTGCCAGCCTAGTTAGCTTGGACGGTAGCGCATCTGCTTTGTAAGCGCTAGGTCGCGGGTTCGATTCCCGCCCGAAGGAAAGTTATCCTAAACAGATAAGGTTCGTTCTCGGAACG
>NW_007515838.1:0-240 GCF_000475195.1 Diaphorina citri
AAATTTTAAATAGGTGTGAGTTTGCAAAAGGTATTTTTTCCAGGAACCCGCTCAATCCATCACTCCATTGGAATTTTGGAATGGAAACAGATTTACAGGAATTGTTATGGATCAGAATGGGATGACCATTCAATTTTGATTGTATTTTAAATTCTTAGGCCGGCCATACACGATGAGTTTTATCTCATGAGTTGAACTCATGAGTTGAACTCATGAGTTAAAACTTATCGTGTGTGGGTG
>NW_007515839.1:0-240 GCF_000475195.1 Diaphorina citri
CGGGTTCGATTCCCGCTAGGGGCGGATTTTATCCTGACGGATAATGTTCTTCCTCACCCGCTAGGTTAAGGGTTCGATTCCCGCCCACAGCGGACTTTATCCAAAATAGATTAGGTTCGTTCTCGGAACGGCTGGCTTTCTCCTATCTTGTCTTTCTTCTCCCTTCAATTTCGGAATGATAAGACCTTGGCAGTTAAAAATCTATCCCTCTATCAAACCTCTAGAAAAGAAGGTAAACTT
>NW_007515840.1:0-240 GCF_000475195.1 Diaphorina citri
CCCATGGCACTCAACGCGTTAACCATGTCAACGCAAATAAATCTTTGAACCGTTGACTGGTGAGTTATAAAGGTGTTAAAGTTTCTTTTTTATTTCCTTTTACGACATTCGTAAATTTAGGTAGGTACCTACCATTACAAATTTAGCTCCTACCTTTGCCTGGCTTTCTCCAAATGTTGCCCCTTAAATCTCCTCCTCCTCCTTTTCTTCCCCTCTTCTCGAATGCCTGCTTTTTTTTCA
>NW_007515841.1:0-240 GCF_000475195.1 Diaphorina citri
TTTTTTTACCTTCCTTATTCTAATTGTACTTTTTGTATTTTCCTTATCCATTGATCAAACGAAAGTAGTTGTGTTTTTTCACCTTAACACTCAGGATCTATGTTTATTTCCCCACAAAACTCAGACGGTTATAATCCGACAAGTTTGTCAAAAATGTTCGACACACGAACGAAATTTCTTCATTCGATTTGAGGTCCCATTTGGCTACAGGCCATAGGCCAAAAGACTTTTTTTTGTGCA
>NW_007515842.1:0-240 GCF_000475195.1 Diaphorina citri
ATGTTATCTTTATACAACACACTTGTATTGACAAATTACTTTGCTACAGGGTGAATATAAAGTATTGAAAGTGCATTTGTCTATTCACTTATCTGCAGTTGTTATAACAGTGTAGGGCATAGGCAGTGTAGATAATGCACTCAACCAGTGGAATGCTCAGAAGAGGTAAAAACAAACAAGAAAAACAAGGAGGAGAAAAGAGGAAAAAAGTGAAGGAAGAAAGAATAAAAAGAAAAGATC
>NW_007515843.1:0-240 GCF_000475195.1 Diaphorina citri
GAGGAAGGTATAGATACTGCCATAATAAATTAGATTTTAGCAGATTTTTGAACAGTTAGGCATAGGTATAAAATTATAAAAAAAGTACATAGTAAAAACTAAAAAATTGGCTTCCCTTGATTTGGTGAACGAAATTATCACGTATCGTTTTGTGTTTCGTTCCCTTGGTTTGCTGAATGAAATTATCGTTTATTGTTTTGTACTTTTGTGAGCACTCTGTGCTTCTGTGTATCACTAAAG
>NW_007515844.1:0-240 GCF_000475195.1 Diaphorina citri
ATAATGGTCAGTCTAGTTAGTTAGCTTGGAAGGTATCGCCGCGTCTACCTTGTAAGCGCTAGGTCACTTTTTCGATTCTCGCCCGGGGCGGGTTTTATCCTGAACAAATTTAATAAGGTTCATTCTTGGGACGCTTGCCTTCGCTTTCGGGACGAAAAGACCTTAGCAGTTCCCTCTATCAAACAATCAAACCTCTTCACTTGATATACCTAGGTAGAACTTGTTGATAGTTTTGTATTT
>NW_007515845.1:0-240 GCF_000475195.1 Diaphorina citri
GATCTAACTAAGGCTTTCGACACCATTTCCACCGAAATCCTCCTTCAAGACATCCTAGATAGCACCATCCTACCCAAAATCCAACGATGGCTACACAGCTACTTCCACGGAAGACTCACATATGTAGAATTTCGTAATACCAAGTCAAATTACAGAAGAATGAAGCAGGGGGTCCCACAGGGCGGGGTTATTTCGCCAACACTATTCAACCTCTATATGAGCAAAATCCCAAAACCCCCC
>NW_007515846.1:0-240 GCF_000475195.1 Diaphorina citri
GTAGAATTAAATGAGTTTGACCACAGTAAACCTAATAGGCGTTAACCTTATGGACACTGCTCTGGGCCAACAAACCTGAATCAGGTGAATTTATTCATACTTTTTCCACATCAGGTAGGTATGTAATTGGTTTAAATAATTAGGAAAAATGCTTATAGGTACGGTAGATAAAATATTTCTTTCAACCAACAAAAAAGACTGAAAGGTGGCCATCAAGATACAAACTAAAGGTATATAGGA
>NW_007515847.1:0-240 GCF_000475195.1 Diaphorina citri
CAGATAACTCGAGGTCTTGAGGAGTTTTGGCCACCTATGCGCAGTCAGACACACATATTACATACATAATACATAGGTATATACAAGAGAAATATCATGTTTGTTTTACATTTTGGACCCTGGTAGTGCAAGGTTTTTCATTTACTAATTATTTATTCATTAAACAATAAATTATTCCGGAATGAAAATATTTATCAGCCCTGTTACTCCTCTTCCATGGTCATGTACACTTGGATGTCC
>NW_007515848.1:0-240 GCF_000475195.1 Diaphorina citri
CCGCGGTTTATTCGCGGTATCCACGGTCTGTTCGCGGTATCCGCGGTTTGTTCGCGGTATCCGCGGTCTGTTCGCGGTTCGCTCGCGGTCTTTTTGGACCTCACCTTCCAAAGTGGAAGAACCTCATCAACTCCTCTGATAGAAGTTGCATTGTGTTCCCTACCTAAGTATCCGCGGTCTGTTCGTGGTAACCGCGATTTGTTCGCGGTATCCACGGTCTGTTCGCGGTATCCGCGGTTT
>NW_007515849.1:0-240 GCF_000475195.1 Diaphorina citri
CGCCTTGACCACTACACCACCGAGGCAGGTTAAGGGCTAAAGGGCCTCTTAAGAAGCATTGTTTGTCAAAGAAGCCACTTTAACTTTGTTATTATTATTTACCCACTTTCTGAGGTTCAAGACCTCTGTATATGTATACCTACTATATAACTATGCTGTGATCTTTATTGACGGAGGTTTTACACTCCATTCGGCGACAAACTACCCGCCTAGCGCCTATTCACATTAACTTAACCAGGA
>NW_007515850.1:0-240 GCF_000475195.1 Diaphorina citri
AAGAAAACACTTTATTTAATTTAAAATCGAGAGCAGCACTAAGTTGTGACCAACCAATACAACGCGACGTTGCCAACCCCCATTTGAAATTTTAAAATGTCACATTGTTGGTTTTGTGGAAGAGTTACGGCCTAAACGTCAGACCCTAAACATATGGATAAACATGCTATCATAAATAATAAGTCGTTCTGAAAATCTCTCAAATGCATTTTCAAAAGCTTGTGTCAAAATTACCAGATT
>NW_007515851.1:0-240 GCF_000475195.1 Diaphorina citri
AGTCTGTAAGACACGCCCATATCCTTGGAACTGAGCCTCACTGAGGAAAAGTACTTTCCTTCTGAGATCTTTATATTGCCTTCATAAATCAAAGTTAGACGACATAAATAATATTGATACGAAAATATCCTGAAAAAAAGTTCGCATTCTGCACTCCGAATAGTGTTTGATCAAAGTACCTAATGTGCGCAGTTTATCATGATTAAACATTTGCATCATGGGCTTTGTTTTATCTTAATG
>NW_007515852.1:0-240 GCF_000475195.1 Diaphorina citri
CCTTAACCCCGGCAGTCCAAACAATGTAGATATCATACTTCTCTAGGAGAGTCAATCTAGCAACATATCGTTAGATATGTTGCTACTTGACATAGCAACATATCTAACGATATCGAACGATATCTTGTAGATATTGTTTGATAGCTCTTCTATACAATATTTTTTATGTATTTCGTCATCTCTTCTTGCAGGTTGGTGGGGATAAATCTTAGTCCATCATGTGCATGGTCGTACGGATCT
>NW_007515853.1:0-240 GCF_000475195.1 Diaphorina citri
AAGTCATCTTTTTCTTTCCCTTCTTCTTCTTCTTCTTCTTCTTCTTTCTTCCTTCTTCTTCTATACGTGGTTTGATAGAGGGAACTGTAACTGGCAAGGTCATATCGTTCCGAAAGCGAAGAGAGAAGGAAGACAGGATAGGAGAAAGCCATCCGTTCCAAGAGCGAACCTTGTATGTTCAGGATAAAATCCGCTCCGGGTGGGAATCGAACCGGCGACCTAACGCTTATTAAGCTGACA
>NW_007515854.1:0-240 GCF_000475195.1 Diaphorina citri
TTTGTTGTTAAAAACCTGTTCGTTTTGTCTGATAATGTTGACCAATTCGGCTCTGTTTACCTCGGGTATGTGTTCTATTATTTCTTCAGGTATGGTCAGGTATGATTCCCTATTTGGTGGGGCTTTCCAATAGATAACGTTGCGACTCCGAGTTCCTATGGTAATAGAGCATCTGGTATAGTCAATAATAGCATTGAGCTGATGTAGGAAAGGTTGTCCCAATAGTACATCGTGACTGAG
>NW_007515855.1:0-240 GCF_000475195.1 Diaphorina citri
CTTTGTCTTTATATCTGTAGGGGCCTTTATTCTTTGTCTTTATATCTGTAGGGCTTTTAGCTTCTCTCAAGCTATATCTCCGTTCTAAACCAGCTTTTAAATTTGTCCTCACGAGGCTGAGTACAATCCGAAATGTCCAGCACCACCTGATGTTTCAGGTGGTCACTCGTCCATATACATACCAACCGCGCCCGACGTTGCTTTACGTTCCAAACCTTGTAAAGTATTTCGACAGCTTGA
>NW_007515856.1:0-240 GCF_000475195.1 Diaphorina citri
TTTTAATAATGATAAAATAATAATAATAATAATAGATGAGTGTTTCACGGCCGTTTTTATCTTTTGGCAATAAAACAATTGCTACATTCCACTCATGTGGTCTGTAGCATGCCCATCCCGTAGTATGCCTCTCGACTGACTAATACCGGTATCTGTTATTTATTTCCACCGAAGAGGTTATTCCCAGCAGACTTGGAGTTTAGGCTGCAAGAGTGAGAATATGGAGGGAGAGAAGGGGGA
>NW_007515857.1:0-240 GCF_000475195.1 Diaphorina citri
TCTTTATTTTAAAATTTTTCTTTTATCTAATAATTAATCCTTTTAAATACAAATTTTAATAACTAAAACCTTAAAAGTGCTCTAATCATGTTTAAACAGTTAAAGTTTCCTTTAATAGTGTGCCTTTTTCTTCTTATTACGATTTTCATTATGTGCAATACAATCCAATATTCAAAACAGAAGCTTCTAGCTTTGAGAAGCCAGAACCCCAACTCATCAAATCAAGAAGCACTTGTAGAA
>NW_007515858.1:0-240 GCF_000475195.1 Diaphorina citri
ATGCAAAACTTAACACAAGGTTTTTGTAAGGAACGCATTTCCTGATCATTGTCTTCCCCGTTCCGTTGCGTTGGTGAATATCATCATTTCTGCACTAGTGATTATGATTATATATTTTTTCTTCTTTTTAGCATCTATTCTAATTGGATAACTCTATGAATCATATGAGATGCGTGATCACTGATCACCAACCATGTTGAGTTCCTTACTATTGTTCCTCACTTTCACATGTGCATTATG
>NW_007515859.1:0-240 GCF_000475195.1 Diaphorina citri
CATTACTTCCCGTCCTTCATGTACTTTTTACTTTCCTTATCCTATAGGAAGAAAAGTAATGTACACCAGATTTTTTTTATCCTTCTCCTTCTCCTCCTCCTTCTTCTTCTAAATAGCTGAAGTACTACTGGGACATGTTCTAATTCGACAGAGTAAAACTCCAAACAAAGCATCTACCACACTTCTCCTTCGCCTCCTTGCCCTCCAATTTCGCTATCTCTCCTCCTCTGCATTTGTCAG
>NW_007515860.1:0-240 GCF_000475195.1 Diaphorina citri
AAAAGATGAGTGTTTCACAGCCGTTTTTATTTAGTGCTTTTGTAGCAATGAAACAACTGCTACAATAGTGCCGTAGCAATAGAACCCATAAATGGGATGTATTGTGTCTATCGTCTAAGCTTGAAAACTAGAAGAAGAAGAAGAAGAAGAAGAAGAAGAAGAAGAAGAAGAAGAAAAAAAAATAGGTAGGTATATCTTTCGAATTTTTTCTTTCTATTTTTCAAGCTTAGCCTAACCTAA
>NW_007515861.1:0-240 GCF_000475195.1 Diaphorina citri
CTTGTGTGTCTCGCAGAAGATGTCAGGCTGCATGAGGTAGTCCTGACGGGCGCGCGGCATGTCAGACTTGCCTGCCACGAGCATGACCGGGATTTTCGACGTGGAGAAATATTTCTGAAGAGGAGAACATTAAAACAAATTAAAAGAAAAAAATAAAATAAAAATAAATAAATGCCGTTTTTTGTGTTATTGCATCACAACTTTGGTGCTCACTGCAGCATTATAGGATTTTCGAAATAT
>NW_007515862.1:0-240 GCF_000475195.1 Diaphorina citri
TCCAACCCTCTTTTGCTTTCCGTATTCCCCTCCTTTTCCTTTCATTTTTGTATTGTCTTCCTCCCACTCTCTCCTGTTTTCTCATCTCGCGTCCTCTTCTCCTTTGTCTCTTTAGAAAGACTCTTATCTTTCCCTCTTGTCTTTGTGTCTATTCCATAAACAATACAATAACAGTTACCTATTCTTCTAATCCTACTATTAACGATGCTGATGGGATGAGCGGTTGAGGACACTCAAAAG
>NW_007515863.1:0-240 GCF_000475195.1 Diaphorina citri
TTGGGGGGGGGGGACTCCAAAATGTAACAATACATATACCTACTTGTCTGTACTAAAAAGTAAAAAAATTGGACCGATTGCAATCCTTTCATTACTAGTATAGCTCCGCTATACTGTAGTAATAGAAAGTAACAAATATGGGCATATATTATGATGTGGAGCATTCCCCCTATAAGCCACTTTTTGGATTATCGCCCCCCCCCTTAAAATCCTGAAAACGGGCCTGGTAGAGGGTACCTA
>NW_007515864.1:0-240 GCF_000475195.1 Diaphorina citri
TGAATCACAAACCAAAGAAACTCCGAGCTACCGGTGATAAGATAATCGTGCAACTGCCGCTAAAGATTCAATATCAGAATCAGATCAGTATATTCGATAGAGAAGTCACTGATTTCCTAGAGAGATATCTACTTAAGGAATCAGCTATCCGTTTAGGACGGTACGAACAAGATGGAACGCTTTGGAAACAAGATGAAGACCCCACGGGAAAAAAGATGGGAGTCCAATTAAAAAAAAAAG
>NW_007515865.1:0-240 GCF_000475195.1 Diaphorina citri
AAGGACCAAAAAAAAAAATGAAAATCTGGCCCCAAGGACCAGTTTATCAAAAATTTCAGTTACTTGGTCCTTTTGGCCGAATTGGATTATTTGGTCCTTAGGGCCAGATTTTAGTATTTTGTCCTTCGGGCCGGAGTATGCTTGTTAATACTAAATTCTATTAAAGCAAAATGAATTTTATGTAAATTCAAATCTTTACTCACTGCAGGTTTGACCTAACTATGTATACTTATTGTAATT
>NW_007515866.1:0-240 GCF_000475195.1 Diaphorina citri
GTCACTGAAAAGGGGGTGTAAAAACAAGTGCTGACAGACTACAGGAAAAATTAGAGCAAGCTCTCTTTGCCACTGGATTGATAGAGGAGATAAAAGAGATGAGATCAATGCTGACAGCACGATACTCATGCATGATATTATGGCGATCATTATGTATCACTAAACTATGAAAAAATCACGCATAGGTACCTATAAATGAGTTCGCATAACAGATACCTACCTACTTATGGAGTAGGTATA
>NW_007515867.1:0-240 GCF_000475195.1 Diaphorina citri
AATTTTAAAAGTTTTAATTTTATTACTAAAAAAGATTTTATTCTTTCAATATAAAATATTTATTAATTATAAAATATTTTTAAAAAAAATATATAATAGAATAAAATGTATATTTTACAACTGTTAAAGTTTATAAAATTGGATTTTTAAATGAAACGTACTTATCAACCTTCTATTATATGTCGTAAACGTACGCATGGATTTCGTTCACGAATTACAACTCGTGCTGGTCGTATTATT
>NW_007515868.1:0-240 GCF_000475195.1 Diaphorina citri
ATTAAAACCTCAAAACACTCTTCCCCATACCTACCACACATGGGTGGGAAACTAACAGCATTTTTCTCGATTAAAAAAAGGAGGATTTTTTTTTTTAATGCAATTTGAACTATTTGGATAAAAATTTCTCAGGCAACACATCGAGAAAATTGATTTGGTTTTGGGCCCCTCTGAGACTTTATGAGGTCCTTTTTTTTTGTTTTTTTTTTTTTTTTTTTTTTTTTTTTTTTTTTTTTTTTT
>NW_007515869.1:0-240 GCF_000475195.1 Diaphorina citri
TTTTTTTTTTTTTTACTTTTACTTTTAAACATATTAGGTACTTAAATGTTCATTAATGCTAACAAGAAGTTTGATTGAAGGAACTGACTGTAACAATGGAGTTCTTATTGTCCCAGAATTGAAGAGAGAAGGATAACAGGATAAGAGAAAGCCAGCTGTTCCAAGAGCACACCTCATCTGTTTGGGATAAAGCCCAGGTGGGATTTGAACGTGCAATCTAGTGCTTAGAAGGGAGGTGTG
>NW_007515870.1:0-240 GCF_000475195.1 Diaphorina citri
GAATTTGTGAAAACATATTATTCACAAAACCTCAGACTCTCCCCTCCTCCTTCTTCTTCTTCCCCTCTTCCTCTTCCTCCTCCTTCTTCCTATCTAAAAATAATAATCAGGGATGTAACTAGGAGGAGATAATTATATATGTATGGAAAATGGGTACCTATGAAAGAGAGAGATTGTGAGATACACGGTAAAAGATAGATAGAGAGAAGAAATGTGTAAAAAAATCTGGTGTGAACATCA
>NW_007515871.1:0-240 GCF_000475195.1 Diaphorina citri
TGTTCTTTCCATTCGAATTTGTTTTCTAACGCGAGACGCCGACCTGGAAAGCAATTGAAGAAGGTGAGATCAAGTTTTTTATTTTATTAGGTAGGTACCTACTTAACAAATAGATAACAACCTACTTAACAAATAGATAACAAATAGAAAATTTGGAGTGCGGTGTTACTTATAGGGACATCTAGATGAAACCTCAATGTCGTATTGAATGAATAATTTTTATTATTCATTCAATACGAC
>NW_007515872.1:0-240 GCF_000475195.1 Diaphorina citri
CCTCTGCAGTTCTGGACAACGATGCAAATTCCTAATACGAGTAGCAAAGGAAAGTAAAACTCCATCAACAGCAATAAAATTTCAAACAGCAGCTCTCCGTGCAAATCATAGTATGGAATGGTTTTTTTATTAAAAATCCCATGCTACACGTGCCACGTGTGGGATATTAGGAAGCTACTGGCGGGCATTTACAAGAGGAAAACAGCTGAGAGAAACACAACAATAACAACAACAACAACA
>NW_007515873.1:0-240 GCF_000475195.1 Diaphorina citri
GTACCAGTAATAGTTTTTTTTTATTTTTAAAAAAAAACAAGTTTCCATTTATATTTGATTGACAAAAAACTCAGAACATAAGTACATTTTTCTTAAAAATGGTATACCCATCCGTATAAGCAGAGCTTGTGACACGGATGGGGAAAAAATAAAAAAAATACTTAGCAAAAGAAAGAAATAGTTTGTATCTAGATACCTATATCTTTTTGTTGTACTATTTTGGCCTATTTGGGATGTGGT
>NW_007515874.1:0-240 GCF_000475195.1 Diaphorina citri
AAAAAAAAAAAAATAATAATAATAAAACTCTGTGTCTTCTTGTCATAAAGATTGGACTGAAAAGGGTGTGTACAATGTACATAGGATAGGAATAATGTAAACTTCTATTAGACAATAGAGGAGAAGAGCTATAAAAAGAGGTGAATATAATAGGACAATAACGCTGGAATACCTAAAGCTCATCGGCTTTTACACAAAAATATAACGCCTTAGGAGAGGCCCCACGAAGGACAAGAGATT
>NW_007515875.1:0-240 GCF_000475195.1 Diaphorina citri
AAACACTAAACGGTAGTTATATATGGTACTCGTGTGAAGCAATTTCTGGCAGAAAAGGGAAAAATATTTCTACACGTTCAACCTGTAAAGGAAACATGTACCTCTTTCACATTATCCTTAAATTTTATTCAGAAAAACTTGTTCGAGATTTCTTTAAGCTGAAAAAAAAGGAAAAACCTAATAAAGGTTTGAAAAATGTATATAGAGCATAATCTAAAGAGGAAAAGCTTGCTTTTGTTT
>NW_007515876.1:0-240 GCF_000475195.1 Diaphorina citri
ACAATCGACACTAAAAAAGAAATTGAAACAATAAGAGAATTCAATATTGTATCCAAAGCAGTTGGATCTCTAAATAAAAAGAGTGTCATGGTAAATAATAAAAGAACTAAAGGTAAGTTTGCAGAAAGTGGGAATCCAAAGTCTACAAACCCAAGAAGAGAGGACTTTCATGTTATTATTCCAAAGTCCAACTTCAACGACAATAACTACCATGGGAAAACATATACCTCATACAACAGT
>NW_007515877.1:0-240 GCF_000475195.1 Diaphorina citri
GTTTTTGAACCCTAGGTCCATCCCAACTTTTCACAAGGTAAGGAAATCAATAGAAAGCTGTCAAAGTCTCCTTGTGAACGTTTTAAAGGTTTGTTTGACAAGTCTTTCTTAAAATATCCAACTTTGGTGTTGCAGTGGTTAGCATGATGGAGTTTGGATTGGTGATTTAGTTGAGATAATGTAAAAATCATGTCATAAAATTAAATAAGTAATGGGTAAATCAGAAAAAAATCTGATTTT
>NW_007515878.1:0-240 GCF_000475195.1 Diaphorina citri
GAGGATAAAGTGACTTTATTCCTCAGCTCCCTCCCTACACCTGTGTGAACTCATCAACTCAATATATGTATTATCACCATATTGTTCATTATTATGTCTGAGAGTAAAGGACAAATACGTGAATTGCTTCTACTTCTAAAAATTCAATGACGATAAAAACGACACCCCAAAGACCAAGACCTGAAGAAGGAATAGATGAAATAGATCTGAAATCGGTCCTCGTCCTAGTCCTAGAATGAC
>NW_007515879.1:0-240 GCF_000475195.1 Diaphorina citri
ATGAGATTGCTTGCCTTTATTACCCTGGAATAGTAATATGCATTAGTTTGTTAGGAAAAAAGATAGAATGTTGAGACATACGACCATTTACGTGCATAATAGGTAAGCTTGCCAAACGTCCCGAATTGGCCGGGACAGTCCCGAATTTCAGGGGGTGTCCCAGCGTCCCGTTCAGTTTTTTCATTTTGGGGCGTTTTGTCCCGAATTTCCGTTTTTGTCCCAGAAAAAATTCGGGACGCG
>NW_007515880.1:0-240 GCF_000475195.1 Diaphorina citri
CGTGTCCATTGTTTTTATCTGGTTTGTAATACAGTTCACCAAATTGTCCTGAATGTATCTACAGATCTTCATTACTTTTATGTACTGTTGGCACCTTGTGTACTATTCGTCCTATCTTGGGTGCTGTTGGAAATGTCTTTTCTTTTGATTTCAATGTTCTTTTTCCTCTGTATACTGTTGGGAATGTATTTTTCTTTCGTGTCCATTGTTTTTATCTGGTTTCTAAATAGGTACAGTTCA
>NW_007515881.1:0-240 GCF_000475195.1 Diaphorina citri
AAAACTTGGAAAACAAAGGAGTTATCAGGGTTCAAGTACGACTGCAATACTGATTATGCGAGTGACAAAGTTGTAACTATTGGGGAAAGAATTGAATGTCAATGGTGTCATGCAAAAAAATGGAAAGAAGAAAGCCCTGGTCTGTGTTGCAGCGGTGGTAAAGTTCAGCTCCCTGACATTGAGCTTCTACCTGAACCTCTTCATAGCCTACTCATCAATCACCACCCAGACTCTGAGCAC
>NW_007515882.1:0-240 GCF_000475195.1 Diaphorina citri
TGGAGGGTGGCGGGTCTCTTGTAAGCGCTAGGTAACGGGTTCGATTCCCGGCCGAGGCCGATTTTTTCCAAAACAAACGAGGTTCGTTCCTTCTCTCTTCGATTTCGGGACTATAAGACCTTACCAGCTACAGTTTCCTCTAGTTTCCATATGAACAGTGGTCAGTTTCCTGAATTTAAAATACACCTATTCTAGGTACAATTTTTTTTAGCCTGTGCTAAAGGTGGGGGTGCTCCGTCC
>NW_007515883.1:0-240 GCF_000475195.1 Diaphorina citri
CATCTTCTCAAAGTTGTCAATGAAATCAACATATTCCATTTCATGTTTCCCATCTTCGGAAAGTTGTAAATGAAATGAATGTATATCCCATTTCACCGAAATGATTTCAGATATTTCTCTTCCATTTCATGTTGAGTTCAATGTATTTTCTCCTGTTTACTGAAATAAAACCTGATTTTGTTTACATTTTCGATACCTACGTCTTGCCTTTTTATTTTCATTATTTCTAGGTGTTTCATT
>NW_007515884.1:0-240 GCF_000475195.1 Diaphorina citri
AAAAAAATCCATGTCTCACTAAAATTTTACTCTCTCATCCACACTTCCAGTATTCACACCTCCAGTATAGAGCGCTCCTATCTAGTGGATGAGGAGGAGGGGATATCCGATCCAGAGTTCTATGATCCTGTCCAGTCATTAGCCCATGACCACGGGGTTAGCTTCATCTCCACTAATAACATCAACCATCATCAACTACAGGTTAGTATTGACATAGTTATGACCGAGTTAGTGGACATT
>NW_007515885.1:0-240 GCF_000475195.1 Diaphorina citri
AAATCTTCAGACCGAGGTCTCCCAGGTGATCTGACACAGTCTGAGCATGAGTGGAGGGCATTAGGACACTTCCTAAGACGAGACCTCTCCTAATAATAAGGTGCTGAATCAAAATTGAGAACTTTTCTGCTATCATCTCGGAGTCGTCACTGTCGCCAAAAGGCTCAAGTAAAACACTTGTAACCAATGAACATCTTTTCATTCGAACAATAATAGGGAACAAACTTTGGAGAGATAGAA
>NW_007515886.1:0-240 GCF_000475195.1 Diaphorina citri
ATCATAATGTTTCCTCTATGAATAATTACTGTGTTATTATTACTTTATAATAATTTAATAATAAATATGATATGTTTGCTTTATGTTTTTCTGCTATATGTTTTCTCCTATATACAAATATGTTTTTCTGCTATATGTTTGTCTCGGGACTAATGTGATAATACGGTCTCGCTGGAGGACGTAAAACTGAGACAAAACCAGCCCTGTCAAGCCACAGACAATAACACTGGCTCTTTTGAG
>NW_007515887.1:0-240 GCF_000475195.1 Diaphorina citri
CCTTTGGCAGTCTTATAATCGAAAGTCCCTCGGTCACATTTGCTCTTCTTCATTTCCTTAGTATCCATGAGTGGACATTTTTGCAATCTATTTTCACGTATAGTCCCCGTGGCCCCGAAACCATCTTCTTTCAGCTTGTGAATTACTGCGAGGGAGCTGAAGAAGTTGTCGAAATATAACGAAAATTCCATTTTTGGGTATTCTCTTTTCAAAGTATTTGTGAACGACAAAATCACAGAT
>NW_007515888.1:0-240 GCF_000475195.1 Diaphorina citri
CTTACACTGTCTGGCTAAAGGACGTTAAACTGACTATCTAGTACAGCTGAAAAGATCCGTCTGTCAGGTCTACCTGATAGGTACCTGATGAGCACACACCATCAGGTAAACCTGACTGGTACGGCTGAAAAGGTCCGTCTGTCAGGTCTACCTGATAGGTACCTGATGAGCACACACCATCAGGTAAACCTGACTGGTACGGCTGAAAAGATCCGTCTGTCAGGTCTACCTGATAGGTAC
>NW_007515889.1:0-240 GCF_000475195.1 Diaphorina citri
TACAGGAGAAAGGAAGGGAGTGCAATGTAATATCTAAGAAATGAGAAAAGAGCTGAGAAGGAAAGAGGAGGAGGAGGAGGAAGAGGTGGAGAGGAGAAAAAGGAGGAGGAGGAGAGCGAGCAGAAGGAGAAAGAAAAGGAAAATTGAATATTTTACAGCAACCATACAACTCTTAACACATTGTGTCTTGAGTCCTTTCGCACAAGAATAATAATGAAATTTACCAAGAATTAATACCTA
>NW_007515890.1:0-240 GCF_000475195.1 Diaphorina citri
TGACTCTACAGGTCTTTGTTGTGAGAGGATGTCAAATGCACAATTGTGTTGTTCGTAAATACGTAAATGCCATTTTCTTGTCTTGTAGCTCTATATATCAGACTTACATGTATTTCGATACACACATATTTGGATTTCGCAACTCAGCGTCGCGTTGAGAAGAATTTGAATTTTGATGAAAATTGCAAAATTGCAGAAGATTGCAAAATTCGGTTGAAATCGCCCAGCGAAAGAGCGCAG
>NW_007515891.1:0-240 GCF_000475195.1 Diaphorina citri
TCATTTTTGAAATTTGCACAAAATTTTACATCTAGAACAATCATAATAACATGCAAAAAATACAAACTTACCTGTTTTAAGGAGTGATTCTCTCCAAAATTTCAATTTTTGAGATTTTTTGACCAACTTTCCGCTTGAATAACTCGAAACTTTTCCCCCATAAAAATCTGGTTCTCATCAGGAAAAACTTGTCTGTTTTGTTGCCTTTCATTAGACATCAAGATCGTCGAAATCGAACGA
>NW_007515892.1:0-240 GCF_000475195.1 Diaphorina citri
CCTAATGCAAAAGCGGTACCGAGCCACCGAGGTAAGTACAAGGCTACTACGCGTTTAATTAGGAGGGAGGGGGTTCGATCCCATTCTATCTTCCTTTTCTTGAAAATCTGAGCACTTAGTCCACATATCAATAGAACTCGGGTTAGGTGGTAGAGAACGCCTTTGGCGTTATTCTCGCCTAAGTAAGTTACCTTCCACTCAGGGGTCTTTTGTTTTTTTTTTTTTTTTTTTATTTTTTTT
>NW_007515893.1:0-240 GCF_000475195.1 Diaphorina citri
AATTCTGCTCAAATTATTCTATGTCAAATGTCGGCCATTCACGCCAAGACCGTCCGACAGACCGACTCGACTTTCGGAACGTGTGTGGTGGAAAAAGTTAGAGACCTAGGTCTCTCAGACAGTCTGACGGACCTAGGTCTCTCTCTCGGACAGTCTGACGGACTTAGGTTTCTCAGACAGTCTGACGGACCTAGGTCTCTCAGACAGTCTGACGGACTTAGGTCTCTCAGCCAGTCTGAC
>NW_007515894.1:0-240 GCF_000475195.1 Diaphorina citri
ATGTGTTGGTCAACTCAATCTCATGCCTGATGATTGCGGTCCAGAGAGAAAGATGACATTCACAAATTTCTGACTCCAACTCCAGGGAATTATCTACAGGTATCTCACACACCAATCTTGCTCATGTATTGAACACATTGAAACCAGTGGTGACAGGTAAGGTATGAGATTTTATACTCATACAGCAGCAACCATGCTGCTGAAATAGTACCAATACAAGAAGAAAGAACCATAGACCTT
>NW_007515895.1:0-240 GCF_000475195.1 Diaphorina citri
TAGAGCTAGAGGAAACTGTTAGTCGGAGGTTCAAGGAAATCGCTTTCGACTGAGTCGCGAATTGATGGCGTTTTAGATTTAGATAATATGATCACTGTTCACAAGTTGATAGAAGATGGCACAACACGATAAAAGATAATAGAGATAAAAAGATACACCCATCACTCACTTCTGATATTTTTGGAACACTGCCGGTCGGTGCCGATGCATGCCGGGTGTAGGCACAACAAGTCGCTTTTG
>NW_007515896.1:0-240 GCF_000475195.1 Diaphorina citri
CCTCGTTATTTCTTTTATGAGGAGAAAGCGAAGATCTGATGGCCAAGACATCCTTGTGCAAAAACATTAGAATGAACATGAAAGCCAGAAGAGAAGAGTTGAATGTTAACTCAACATTGGACGTAATAATATGTATATACCTGCATCATAGTTATATACCTATATAGCTATACTATAATATAGTATGAAGTAGGTACCCATCTTATTTATGTATTTTTTGAAACATTTTCTTTTAGGAAC
>NW_007515897.1:0-240 GCF_000475195.1 Diaphorina citri
TTTCCATAGACACCTAGGTGCATTCTTGGTTGTTAAGTCTTAACAACCAAGAATGCACCTAGGTGATTTTGAAGAGCAGCAGGTTACCTTAGTACCTACTTATGTCTATTAAAATAAAATTACTTTTTTAACTACCTATGTGTTAAAGCTGTTGAAGTGTAAAGCTGTGTCCACATATAGTCGACGGCCGTCGATGGATGTCAACTGAAACCGTCCACACTGCCTTGACAACATAGATTC
>NW_007515898.1:0-240 GCF_000475195.1 Diaphorina citri
ATTCAAAAGCCTGCGGGATTGCAATCCCTACACACGTAGCACTGGTCCTAAGGCCTAACCAACTTTTAAAACTATCACTAAATCAGTTAAAAACCGACATTATAAGAAGAAAATCTGTCTTTTATCAAATTCAAGGCCAAAGGGGCCCTTTTAAGGCCTTGAAAATATGAAAAGGCACATCTGCCACTCACGAGAAAAAGAATGAGCCATCAACCAACAAAATCGGTCCAGTAGTTTAGG
>NW_007515899.1:0-240 GCF_000475195.1 Diaphorina citri
AAAAAATCCTAGGAACACCAAATAACCAATTGAGCATTTGGAATAGAATAGAATATACCTTGTTTATCTTGCTGGGATGGGACTAAAAAATCCCCCATACATCGGCGAACAATTTGCGCAAAACTGTAAGAACAGAGGTCTTATCGTCCCTTCATTGAAGAGAGATGGAGGACAGGATAGGAGAAAGGTAGACACTCCGAAAACGAACTTTATCTGTTTAGCATAAAGTTCGCCTCTGAC
>NW_007515900.1:0-240 GCF_000475195.1 Diaphorina citri
AATAAGTTTAATAAAATGACGAGAACGAGAACAAAACGCCATTCCAAGAGTGTACAAAAACATTGGTAAGTATTGTACACAAAAACGTACATAATATTTTGCCAGTCTAGGGATACTTGGAAAATCCCTTAGAAAAAAAGCTGAAGACCATGTATAATAGGTATTTAGAAATTAAAGTGCTAAACCACTACCCTATTTTACTAGATTGGCTTACCTTGTGAAAGAAGTCCTCTGCAGGTT
>NW_007515901.1:0-240 GCF_000475195.1 Diaphorina citri
TTAACACCAGCCATAAGTTCGGTCAATGAAACAATCTGCAAAACCAGAGACACCTCGTCAGTATTTGAAATTCGAAGGTTGAATTCGCCAGAAAAGGCTAGGGATGGATTTTTTAAACAGGGCTGCTTGTTTTCAATGAAGAAGACAAATTCTAATTTGTTTTAGTTTTTTGGTTATTATCAAATGTCGTTTAGCTCCAAAAGCTTTTTTGGACATGGGGGGTGTAACCATTCTCTACAT
>NW_007515902.1:0-240 GCF_000475195.1 Diaphorina citri
TTCCTTTTTTTTTAAAAAAATTTTTTTTTTTTTTTTTTTTTTTGCGTGGAAACACTGGATGTAACACATTTGTTAAACACTCGTTAGGAAAAACTTTCGGACCTTCTTTCGTTCGATCGATTATCTCGGTAGGTAGCTCTCCCTACTTATACCTATACATTATTACCCCAAAAAATACCACTTCGTGGCATAAAAAAGACCCCGCCAAGTCGTTCCTCCCAAAATAAATCAAGTGCCACA
>NW_007515903.1:0-240 GCF_000475195.1 Diaphorina citri
ATTATTTATTTGTGAGGAAATGAACAGATCAGGTTTTTAAAATAAAACAAAGTCCACCAAGGTGAAGAAATAGATTCCAACTTGGTGCAGTGCTTTAAAATTTTAAATTATTTGTCATCCTCCTAGAAAAATATCCTTTAGTCATGTTTTATAATAGGGCATTTTGCATTTTGTTACATGTTTCCATTAAGACAGTATTGTTAGGTAAGTATTTACCTACTTTTCAAATCAGCAATACAT
>NW_007515904.1:0-240 GCF_000475195.1 Diaphorina citri
TAGAAAAGTTGAGAGTAGACAGTTTAAAAGTTCTCACTTTGTAGGGTGTTTATCTCTTGATATCAACTAAAAAAAAAGTCTCAGGAAAAGAGTGAAAAATAAATAGAAGAAAAGGAATCTGAAATAACGGAAGAAGAAGACCTGTGAAAGATATTCTAGTCATCTAGTCCAAAAGGTAACTGGGAATAAAACTGATACAAGTATTGAATCCATTCATGCTAACAAAGTGTAGGTAAATGG
>NW_007515905.1:0-240 GCF_000475195.1 Diaphorina citri
AGAATAATATCACCAAATAAAAATTAATAAATAAATCGACTACATATCAGGAGCAAAAGCCCTTGCCTACCATTTTCATCATTAGATCACTACAAACAAAACCGTCTATGTCTATGTACACCAAGGTACCTACTATAAATGAATAGCCACTAATTAGTTCAGTGTATTCCATATTCAAACTACCTACTTACAAATGATAAGCTCATTTTACAAACAATATTACACTGTCATTGCACAAAA
>NW_007515906.1:0-240 GCF_000475195.1 Diaphorina citri
AAATAAACTTGTTTTTTTACTATTTTTCTAGCGGAGTGTTTTCCTAAAATTTGACGTCAAACTATGAGGCAAATCAAATCAGTTTACCTAGGAAGGTATTATTATAATGCTGTTTTCGTGTCGAAAAACTAAATTTGATGTTATTCATGATTTATTATCTGCCCAGTATTGATTGGAAGAACGTCAGGCTTCGCTGACACAGGGCTGTGGAATCGAAGAAAGCTGTGAGAAAAGCCAAAA
>NW_007515907.1:0-240 GCF_000475195.1 Diaphorina citri
TCTTCCTTCTCTCTTCGATTTCGGGACGATAAGACCATAGCAGTTACAGTTCCCTCTCTCAAACCTCTTAAAAAAAAAGAGGTTCTCTAGCCTAGTTAGCTTGGAGGGTAGTGCACCTGTCTTGTAAGCGCTACGACGCGGGTTCAATTCCCACCCACGGCGAAATTTATTCTATGCAGATAAGGTTCTTCATCGGAACGGTTGGCTTCCTCCTATCCTGTCCTTCTTCTCTCTATGATT
>NW_007515908.1:0-240 GCF_000475195.1 Diaphorina citri
AGGTAAACAAGAACAACAGAGGTAGAAAAATATATGGACGCCTTTCTTCATATAGCTTCGTGAGTAAATGTTGATACTCTGAGTTGAACAAATCATTGATGAGTGTATTTTATATGTAAATAGAATAATCCTTAATTTGTAATGTAGGTGTACTTTGTACATATATATCCTTAATACTCGTAGTTGTTGGTGAGCGAGTGAGAGGGAGGGATGGGCGGGGAAAGGAGTGACAGTATGTAG
>NW_007515909.1:0-240 GCF_000475195.1 Diaphorina citri
ATTCACTTGCATAACATCAACTAGAACAAGTCCACCGATGTCAATATAGTGGATATCCACTGGATCTGAATAGCGGATCCTAAATATATACAGCCCCTTGTGTAACTGACTGACTGACTCACTCACTCACTCACTCATACTAATTCTAACCCACTTCTAGATGATGAGCTAGGAAGATGCGGTTTTCACCATTGGATTCCTTATTTTTTGTACATACTGGGAAAAATCGGAAAATCCCGA
>NW_007515910.1:0-240 GCF_000475195.1 Diaphorina citri
AGTAAAACACTATGGTCCGACATTGCCAACATGGAAGTGTGGACCCTGCTTTAGAACTAACTTCGTCACCTAGAAAGTAGAAGCACATTTTTAGCTAAATCCCCTTCAGGGATGAGGTATTCATTTCTCAGCAAAGTCATAACTTTGGGTCGGGATTGTTCGCATTCATTCATGCATTGTGTATGTATTAGATTAGTATTAGAACGATACTTTTTCTATTGCACTCCATTCCATTCATTC
>NW_007515911.1:0-240 GCF_000475195.1 Diaphorina citri
TGTTGGTTCCGGAACTCTAAGACAATACGGAACTCTAGGTAGGTAAATCAGAAAGGTCGACACTTTAAAGTATTCCTACACTACCACTCATTCTCTACTACCACTATTAATTTACATTTACCTACCTTTTTTTCTAGTTAAGCAAGGTCTTTTTACTGAATCGTTAGTTGTATGTATTATTCTTTAACCCATCAAATATACGAGACCTTGTTTAGACTGCTGGGGTAAAGGGACTTTTCA
>NW_007515912.1:0-240 GCF_000475195.1 Diaphorina citri
CCTAGATTCGTATAAGTATAGACCAACCTTTAGGGTGCGATTCCTAGATTCGTATAAGTATAGACCAACCTTTAGGGTGCGATTCCTAGATTCGTATAATTATAGACCAACCTTTAGGGTACGATTCCTAGATTCGTATAAGCTTAACCAACCTTTAGGGTGCGATTCCTAGATTCGTATAAGTATAGACCAACCTTTAGGGTGCGATTCCTAGATTCGTATAAGTATAGACCAACCTTT
>NW_007515913.1:0-240 GCF_000475195.1 Diaphorina citri
GGTGTATTATTTTGAGATACAGCGCTGGAGGCCATGGAGATTATTTTCAATTTAAAATGTATTCTATTCTATTCTTATTTGAATCTTGTATTTTCCAATGTTTTCTGAAAATTCGAACTTGAATTTCGACATTGTTGATGACGGCGCTGATTTAATTCTTTCTGTTGTTGTTGTTGTTGTTGTTGTTGTTGTTGTTGTTGTTGTTGTTTATAATGCTTTTGTTGCTGTTGACTAAATCAT
>NW_007515914.1:0-240 GCF_000475195.1 Diaphorina citri
TGTTGGGCTCCATATTATAGCCCCATATTCAGTTTTTGATCTGACTAGGGAATAGTACAATTGAATAATAGTGTCTATTAGGGTGGAGCGTTAATTTTAAATTTGAACGTAATAGTGAAATAAAGGTGTTCCTGGTCCTAAAAACGCCAAAAATCACATCCGTTTTTTTCTAAAAAAATTGGTTGATGCGCCGCAGGCACTTTGAAATTTTCAAATTTTCCAATTTTGGACCTATTTTCC
>NW_007515915.1:0-240 GCF_000475195.1 Diaphorina citri
ACAGTTAAAACATCTAATGTATAACTGTAGGTATAGCTACTGTATATTATGCCGTGTGTATAGGCTTTTCTGGTGATGTAAATATCACACAACCCACGATAATATAGGGTGCGTCAGAAGAATAAACAATTAATTTCACTTTAAAATAACAAGATAGTATAGGTCAGGGGTTTCCAACTAGTGACCCGCCGGCCACATGTGGCCCGCCACGCGCCAGACGATTTTCGTGGCCCGCGCAGC
>NW_007515916.1:0-240 GCF_000475195.1 Diaphorina citri
ATCATATGGGCCACTCTGTACTTATGAGTTGACTTTTTCACCTTGAATGGATATTGGCATAGGTACACAGAGAGGTCGAATTCGGGCATAGAATTTGGAGGTATTGACACAGATCAATAATTATGAAAATTGGTATGCATTGATTTGTTACACGCAAGAATATTGCCCCACACGGGATCGCGAATATATTCCCACAAGGAATCACAAACAATATCCCCACTCAGGATTGAAAAGCTTGAT
>NW_007515917.1:0-240 GCF_000475195.1 Diaphorina citri
TAATCGCGAAATCCGCGAACATAATCGCGAAACCCGCGAACATAATCGCGAAATCCGCGAACAAAATCGCCAAATCCGTGAACATAATCGCGAGATCCGCGAACATAATCGCGAAATCCGCGAGCATAATCGCAAAATCCGCGAACAAAATCGCGAAATCCACGAACAAAATCGCCAAATCCGCGAACATAATCGCGAAATCCGCGAGCATAATCGCAAAATCCGCGAACAAAATCGCGA
>NW_007515918.1:0-240 GCF_000475195.1 Diaphorina citri
CCAAAAAAAAAAAAAAAAAAAAAAAAAAACATTACTTTTCTTATAAATGTAAAAGTATTGAGTCGTATTGCTGAAGAAAAGTCAGGACTGTTGGACACCATCAAATAAAGGAAAATTAAATTTGCTGGACATGTCATGAGAGGTTAAAAGTGGTGAACTTTTATGAAAAGCATTGTGGATGGTAAGATTGAAGGAATTGAAAATTTCTTTTAATTCAGGTAATTTTACATTTTCTTCTGA
>NW_007515919.1:0-240 GCF_000475195.1 Diaphorina citri
ACATTGTCGGGATTTTGTCGTACCCTGTATAATTTTTGGATTTTTTTCTACCAACGTTTGTAACTTCAGGGACATGGGTGTAGTGTAGGTATTTTATTAGAACTTGGATTAAATTGCCAGTGTTTGTCCTCTAATTAATTGTAGTTCCAATAAAGTGTTTGCTTTTTTATCATAATCTCAAGGAAATGTGTTTAACTCGTCTTACGTTCTGTGTTTTTGTTGCTAACAATAAAACTTTGT
>NW_007515920.1:0-240 GCF_000475195.1 Diaphorina citri
GGGAGGGCAATTATGTTCATAGGAACCCATGTGAAAGAATCTTTTGGAATATTTTTTTACTTGCATTACATATACATACATAGGTACTTATCTATAATAATGTTTAAAAATGTAATGTAAAAAATGTAAAATGTAAATGCAGTTTCATTGTGTTATTATGTCACTTTGGTGCTCACTGCAGCATTGCAGGATTTTCCCAATATCTCAATAATCCTAAAATCCAATGTTTACCTACCATGC
>NW_007515921.1:0-240 GCF_000475195.1 Diaphorina citri
TACGAATCTACTTCTAGTCAAAATACAAGAATATGACATTGTTGACTTCTTTTGTGGTTATGAAATGCCTGACAATTTTGGCTCATGAAGTTCGATTCACAAATCCCCTGTATTTGGAACAAAATATATGACAAATACATTTTGACCTTGGTCTAGAAATTGCTAGATGCCAATTGAATTTGGCAGAGGCTGCCCATTTTGAGAAATTCTGACTCGAACAAATCAATAATACCGTGAGAA
>NW_007515922.1:0-240 GCF_000475195.1 Diaphorina citri
CTGTTTTAGCAAGGTTTTGACCTACTTGGCAGATTTTGAAATCGCGTTTTCTGAACTGTTAAGGTACCTCCCTATTAGCCTGTGCTATAAACACGTTTATTTATTTTTTTTATGTTTCTTTATGGGTGGAAATCTTTCTAACCGTGATAGTGATAATAATGATTGTAATTGTGTTGGGTGAGCGCGGAGGTAAGAAATAAGTGAGGCATTAGGAATTGGGAGGAGAGAGAGAGGGAGATG
>NW_007515923.1:0-240 GCF_000475195.1 Diaphorina citri
TCACAAATAAAGAAACTGTTGTAGGAAGCGAATACGATATATAGATTAAAGGCGGAAAAAATAAAAATACTTTGTAAGTATCAAAACAAAAGGTATTGGTTGGATCAAAATCAAAAGGTAAACTGAAGAATTTCGCAAAAATCTGTTCAATATATTGCCATTCCAGACGTCTTTGGGTGCGAAAATACGTAGTACCTACATAATATAAGAAATATAAATACGTAAGATAATATAATAAGT
>NW_007515924.1:0-240 GCF_000475195.1 Diaphorina citri
TAATAGAACTAATACATTTTTTTTTTTTTTTTTTAATTAGTGTTTCAACTTGGCTGCTAAACACAAGGGTTTGGTGAGTACTTGATGAGGGACATACTACGGGATGGGCATGCTACAAAACAGACACATGGGTCTAATGTAGCAGTTGTTTCATTGCTTCGAATTAAAAACGGCTGAAACTTTTTTTTTCATGAGTATTTCACCGCCGCTTTTATTTTGTAGCAATGGAACAAACTGCTA
>NW_007515925.1:0-240 GCF_000475195.1 Diaphorina citri
AAATTTCCTTTATCACTACCAAAAAAAGCTAACTAGGCTGGCTGAAGATAATTATTTAAAAGGTGACTTAATCGCAGGTTAAATACGTACTCACATCTTAGTCACGTTCTTTATTTATTGTCTAATTAAGCCCATTTTTATGACACACTTTTATTGCATAGGTATTCCAACAGATTTATCGGGATGGATGCCAATTTGGCGTATAATTAATTTGGCATATTAGCTCTTCAATGATTCAAT